>NW_015151119.1:212121-218344 GCF_000732505.1 Cyprinodon variegatus
ATTGTCAAACTTTTGGTGTCGATCATTCGATTTCATCCTGGACACTACAGAAAATGGGCTTAAAGTGTAAAAAACCGAACTTCTCCTTTAATGAACTGGTCTCTTCATTTCAGGGCATGTTTCCAAACTTTACTGAATAAGGTAGCCTATCAATGTGGAAACAGGACACATTGCTCCCCAGTTTAATTTAAAATTGAATTTGCGTTCAGTGACCAGGATACTTCTACTATTGAAGTTACTCGTCTCTTGATGGTGACAGGTTCAGGGATCCTGGCGCTTTATTCTAAAATCTATTGCCATTATCATCAACTATCATACCAACTGACAGAGTTTTCAATGACCCGACTTTCTTTTCTGTCAGTAGGAGCAGGCTCAAAATAACAGAATCATCTGCCTATTTTGAGATGAATAGATTGTGCTCAGACATATATTAGTGTACAGAATGAATAAATAATGAGAATAGATTCTCTAAAAGTCTCATGGTTGAAATGTCTAGTTTAATTGTGTCAAAAGTAGGAGAGAAGTCAGTGAATCCTAGTGTCATGCTGCTTCTTAAGGACCTGTTCAAACTTTTCTAAAAGACTGAATTTCAGTCTTTATTCATTCATCCGTTGCTTAGTTTTAAAGTAACCAACCACATATGTTATCTGGTCCATGACGTTTGTTCATCTTTGTGCCATGGAAGGTCCTTTCAGCATCCTCCTGTGTTGTGCAAACCCCCCAGTAGTGGTTACTTCAGCACACACGGAGCCGCAGCTAAAGTATGATTCTGTGGTGGGAATCAGATGTTTCCCGGGTGGGAAAATTATCTCTCTTGTTTGTGTTACAGGTTTCATACGTGATTAGAGATGAGGTAGAGAAATACAATCGCAATGGGGTAAACGCACTCCAGTTAGACCCTGCTTTGAATCGGCTCTTTACCGCAGGCAGAGACTCCATCATCCGGATATGGAGTGTCTACCAACACAAAGTAGAGTTTCAGACTATATTCTACATGTTCTTTTCATTCTTGTATGTTGTGTGCTATCGAATTGTTCTAATGTTTTATTGACATTATAGCAGGACCCATATATAGCATCTATGGAGCATCACACAGACTGGGTTAATGATATAGTTCTCTGCTGCAATGGAAAAACATGTGAGTTTTGACGATTATCAGTACTTTAGAAGTCGGAGAGCCGTCACTCCATCAAATCCTTATTCTGTGATCCACTTTTCTCTTCTCAGTGATATCAGCCTCATCGGATACAACAGTGAAAGTATGGAACGCTCATAAAGGATTTTGTATGTCGACGTTACGGACCCACAAGGACTATGTAAAAGCTTTAGCCTATGCTAAGGACAAGGAGCTCGTAGCGTCGGCTGGTCTTGACCGGCAGATCTTCCTATGGGATGTTAACACACTAACGGCACTCACCGCTTCCAACAACACTGTCACCAGTGAGTAAGCATGTATCGGATGACAACTGGTGGACGCCAAGTTCTTTTTTTATTTTTCTTTCAAACCTTTGATGTTTGAATTTGATACCTGTGATATAAAAAGATGTTAAATGTTAAAAAATTTTAAATATTTTGCCATCCTGCAATAAGTAGTCATAAACTATGAGGAGTATCTCTGTGTTTTAAAGAGCAATCACTGTTTATTAGGGTGTTATTATGATTTTTTTTTTTTTTAGTTTTATAATCCCAGCTTACATATGATGAAAATTCAGAATTAAACGAGACCGAAATTTAAAATATTGTCGCGAGGTTAAATACTGAAAGAATCATTATGTCTTACCCAAATCATTTAATTAACTCAAAACTTCCCTTAGCCTCTAGATAGTCGCTCAGGCTCCAGAATTGAGGAACCCTGAACTAAATAGTAATAATAATTGAACTTTATTGATCTCACATCTGAGAAATTTAACTCTGCATTTAACCTATCCCCTTGAGGAGCAGTGGGCTGACATTGTGGGGCGCCCAGGGAACAGTGTGGGGTTAAGGGTCTTTGCTCAGAAACCCAGAGTTGCAGTCTGTGGGAGTGGGGCTCAAACTCAGAGCCTCAGGATTCCAAGTTGTATGCCCTAAACACTAGACAGCCACTCCCCAAAGCGTATTGTTTACACAGTGCTGTATTCATATGTATTTAGAGGAGACTAAGTGGAAGAATGGAAAAAATGGTGGAAACCTACAATAAGACCATCCATTACAGAATTTGACTAAGTGGGCTGAGGCTGAATTCTTTTTATTAAGGGACACTATTTATTTACATGTTAGCTACAGTCATACTACTCCTGAACAGAGACTACATCAAGCTTTATTGAAAAGGTCATTTTATTTTCCTGCGGAACGATGCACCGTCAGGTGCTGCCAAAGGTTCCAAAAGTGGGTTTACTGATCGGCCTGCAAACTGGCCTGATCTGAACCACATAAAAAGTTCTCAGGGAGATAAGACATCAGACCAACAATGCAGAGGACCTGAAGGGCGCCTTCAAACCAAATTTAGCTTCTAATACACCTCAGCAGAACCACAGGCTGATTCCCTTAATGTCACACTGCAGTGATGGAGTAATTTATGCATAATGAGACATGTTTTACTGAATATGCTGTTTAAAATACTGTTTTATTGCTTTTTGGTTTGCTGAGATTCTTCATTTAGGTTCTCTTTATCTCTTCATAAACATTGAAATGATCCCAAATTTTAATATTCCCTATCTAATGAATACATATAAGAACAATTTTCTGAAATGAATGACAAATAATATTGTAACTTTTTGTAGATCCTAAATATTGAAGAACTTCTCTTTAGCTCCAACATTTATTCATGTTCCCCGAGAGAGTGAAGGCTCAGTAGAATGAAACAGGGAGACTTTAATGTACTCTGTTCAGGTTTCCTGCTATCTGCTGTCAGTCTTATTGTCCCTCACTGTACTGCTCTTTGAAAGAATCTCAGACATGACCTGACATGTTGTAGTTTCCTTTTTGATAGCTGGTTAAAAGTCTGAAAGTTCTACAAAAAAAACAACAATAATTTAATGTCGCTCAGCAGCTGACTTCCTGGTTAAACTGGTTGTTGTGTTGCTTTTATTGCCTGTTACAAAGTGATTTCCCTGGAAGATAGCTGGTGTTCCTCACTTAGACTCACTGCTGTTTGTCTCTCAACAGCTTCGTCCCTGAGCGGGAACAAGGACTCCATCTATAGCCTGGCTATGAACCAGATGGGAACAGTTATTGTTTCTGGATCTACTGAAAAGGTCTGAGTTTAATACACACATTCATGATGAGATAAGATGGATCGAAAATATAGTTCAGCATACACACACACACTTTTCACACACACACACACACACACACACATATATAATATAAAATGTTGTCAAAGAGTTTCAATAAACTTAAAACCGAAATTCAAAATCTCCTGAACTACTGAGATGCTTTAATTGAATTAATCCTTTTTTTTTCTGTCTTTCTGCTCCAGGTTTTGAGAGTGTGGGATCCTCGAACATGTGCAAAGCTTATGAAGCTAAAGGGTCACACAGACAACGTCAAGTCTTTGCTCCTGAATCGCGATGGCACTCAGGTGACTCACTTAAACCATCCCAAAGTGTTGCTGTCGTCAGCAGAAGCCTTTCGTTTGAACCCTGTGCGTTGTTCTGATCCACACAGTGCCTATCGGGTAGCTCAGACGGGACCATCCGCCTGTGGTCGCTCGGCCAGCAGAGGTGCATCGCCACGTACAGGGTGCATGATGAAGGCGTCTGGGCCCTGCAGGTCAACGAGGCCTTTACACATGTATATTCCGGAGGCAGAGACAAGAAAATCTACTGCACTGACCTGCGAAACCCAGACATCCGCGTGCTGATCTGTGAGGAGAAGGCTCCGGTGCTGAAGGTAAGAAGTCAGAACAGGAATCAAATGTTTTTCAAAGGCAACACCTTCTGCTCCTACTGTCTACACAGAAAAGGTGGGGAGAATTAATCTCATATGAGTTGGCTAACTTTCTTTATTTATTGTTTTACGTCTCTTTAAAGTATGTCAACTTTTCTTCCCCCTCTTGCTCCTTTGTCGTCCTTGATAAGCGTCATAAGCCACTCAACCTTCATGTCTTCCTCTTCTGTTCAGATGGAACTAGACAGATCTGCTGACCCACCTCCAGCGATCTGGGTTTCCACCACCAAGTCATCTGTGAATAAATGGGTAAGCATGCGTGACATTTCTGCTGTAACTGCCTGACCTTCTGCATTTTACCACACACCAGTTAGAGCTGCGATCAAAGATCTGGGCTTATTTTAGCTTCTGGGGTGTTTGTTTTATTTTTGTGTTAATGAGGTTTTGTGCTTTTAAAATAAATGTTTTAATTTGTGTGTTTAGTCACTAAAGGGAATGCACAACTTTAGATCATCAGGGGAGTATGATAATGACTGCACCACCCCTCTGACTCCACTGTGTACTCAGCCAGAACAAGTTATTAAGGGTAAACTATCAATGATTTCATCAAAGAAAATTCTAAATGGCTCATTTTCAGGCATAAGTAACTCTTTTTTTCTTATTTTTTTAAACAGGAGGTGCCAGTATTATACAGTGCCACATTCTGAATGACAAGAGACACATACTCACTAAAGACACCAACAACAATGTGGCATATTGGGATGTGCTCAAGGTAATCCACAAACTGATGTCTGTATTCCAGATTTTTGTTAGACTTCTGGGAAATGTGTTTGGAAAGATTCCTCATACATTTCTAAACAGGAAAGGATACAATTCTATTTAAAATTTGAATAAGTATAGAGAATATTTAGGGTTCTTTTATGATTATTTCTAGTTCAATAGTTGATATTGTTGATTTCCGGGGATCTAAAACGGGGTTGATCAAAACCTAATTTAGGAGTTTTTAGGCTGTTTTGATGAAAAGATGCACAGAAGTGTTGCTTCTATCTATTCATCCAAATGTCCACCTTCAACCTTCCATCTTTCTGAAACTAAAAGTCTCTGAAACATCCAGGTTTTTGCTTTTCCCTCCATCTAATCATCTGTTTTTTTTTTTGTTTTACTGATCCTTCTTTATCCACTCATTGACTCTTGTATTGTTTTTTCTTTCCCTCTGGCTTTAAAGTTGGTTGGTTTCTAATTGCATATTTAAACTGGGCAAATAAATCACTTTGATCAGTTTTCAAATCTTCTGTTTTAAGATTTAATGTTTAAAAACATCTGGGTTTTTTTATTTTTTCACTTATGAAGAAGTTTTTTTTTTTTTTTTTTGTTCTCAGATACTCAAAATTAATGATGATTTAGTTCCTTGAGTAGAATCACTGACTGCGGACCTTTGCTGTGTTTTACAGTCCTGGTTTACAATAGCAGGTTCAACTAACTTGTTTTATAAGCATTTTTCACAGCTTAGATTTGGCTGGACTTTGAATTCAGCTCACCTTCCTGGAGGGGATTTATATAAGCAAAGGTTAGGTTAAAGGGAAAATTAAGATTTATTTTTCAGACACATTTTAAAGAAAATGGCATGTCATTTAGAAATTATAGGTAAAAATGTGGAAACTAATTTTATCTTTAAGACTAACGGACATTTTCCATGGAGGCAAACTTTAAAGGAGATGAAGCTTTAATTTGTAGGGGAGTAACAAGAAATGTTTTTACAGAAAATGTGTGCAGATCAGCATAATGGAGAAACTTTTGGCCTTATGGAGCATTCATGTCATTCGCTGCACGTTATATAAGATGCAGCAACACACTGATACTGCCCTGAAAAGGAGTACAAGGTTGTTTAAATGTCAAACCAGTCCAGAGTTGTTTTTTTTAAATCAGTTTTTATCTTTAAATCTGTGGAAAGTCCCCTTTAAACGTTCCTAAACAACAATGTCAATTTGGTTTAGTGTTTTTTTTGTTCAGTCAGTGATGGCAACTTATTTCTATTCACAGAGCAGTCGGTTCAATAAAAGCCACTTTGTGTTTATCGCTTGACTGAGGCAAACACAACAGGCTTTATTTTTGTGTTACACCTCTGTGAATCTGATAATCTCATCTAAATTGGGCTCATTTTTTTAAGGCTTGTAAAGGTGAAGACTTGGGGAAAGTGGAATTTGATGAAGAAATCAAAAAGCGGTTCAAGATGGTCTACGTGCCAAACTGGTTCTCCGTTGACCTGAAAACTGGGGTATGTTGTTTTATTTAGGGATGCACGATATAATCGGCCCCCTATCGGTATCGGCCTTAAAACTGAATATCGGACATC
>NW_015151119.1:218862-252866 GCF_000732505.1 Cyprinodon variegatus
GATGTCCGATATTCAGTTTTAAGGCCGATACCGATAGGGGGCCGATTATATCGTGCATCCCTAATTTTATTAGCTTTGGCTTGAATCACCATCGCAAACTCACACAGCTTGTTGGTTAACTTGAAGAAATTGTTTCATTTCTTTATATATATTATTTTATAGATGCTCACAATTACCCTGGATGAGAGTGATTGCTTTGCTGCCTGGGTGTCTGCAAAGGATGCTGGGTTTTCAAGTTCTGATGG
This sequence comes from Cyprinodon variegatus, assembly GCF_000732505.1. NCBI lineage: Eukaryota > Metazoa > Chordata > Actinopteri > Cyprinodontiformes > Cyprinodontidae > Cyprinodon > Cyprinodon variegatus. Next base: position 219,108 of record NW_015151119.1, read on the forward strand.
ATCTGATCCAAAGTGTAAGTCTTTGTTTTTTTATATGATAACAAGCATCCATAACATCATGACTACATATTCTACACTAGCTACTCCTCTCACCTTCTTAGTTGTGAATAGTCAGTGGAAGAGACAATAGTAGTTTACAGGAGCTTCTAGGATGTTAGCAGTGGAGGGTTTTGGTGCCGGTTTCGCAGCGGATCGGGCTTGTTTTCCACAGCTTACATCAGATCCAAACACACTGATATCTCACGTGAACTATTGTCCGTAGAAAGTAGTTAGGGAAAGTAGCTAGTTAGGAAAGTAGTTATTCCATGTTGACGTCAGGTGGCCCGGTTTTTCCCTGTGTAAATTCTTCGTTTGTTGTTTGCAGTGAACCTGGGCGGCTTGTTGCTCCAAGCTCTGCTGGAGTTCTGGCCCAGAACCCGGATAAACCCCATGGATGAGGAGGAAAACGAGGTGAACCACGGTAAGAGAGAGGACTGTTTTATTCATTAAACCGAACAGGCTGGGGACTCCGACTGTCTCAGTGTCTCATCATAGGTTTGTTTTGTTTTGCTGAACTGTTTAGTGAACGGAGAGCAGGAGAACAGGGTGCAGAAAGGAAACGGATATTTCCAGGTTCCACCACACACGCCTGTTATCTTCGGAGAAGCGGGAGGAAGAACTCTATTTAGGTAGAATCAGAAAAACATACATCAGTGAGAGTTTAATTCACATTATGAGGGGGGGGCTGTGATGTTAAGGTGATGGACTTCCACTAAATAAGCTTTGTTGTTCTCTTACAGGCTGCTATGTAGAGATTCAGGTGGAGAGACCGAGTCCATGCTGCTCAATGAGACGGTCCCACAGTGGGTCATTGATATAACTGTAGATGTGAGTATTGCTGCTTCATTTTGTGTCAAATCCTCCTTTTTCTACCTTTCAGATCAATTTTAATTTATACTACCGTTTTTTTATTTTTTTATTTACCAGAACAGAGCATTTTAAACAATTTTTAACCTTATGATCAGAAGTGATGTGTTCATTTTAAAAGCTGATGTAAATTGTCCAGTTTTTAAACGAAGGATATCACAGAGTTGACATTTTAAACTGCTGTAAACATCCTTCACTCCCAGCAGAATTGGAGTCTCTAGCTTTACTTGTGATAATCTCCATGTGCGTTCTTATATGAAAGCTGGAACACCCTAAAGCCTGCCAGCTTTTCAAGGACCCGTCTGTTCTTGTCCAACATTATGGAAACAATATTTGAAACAACCCGACATTTAAAGTCGCCGTTCTGTGACTTTAATGTGTTTTTCTTCTACTTCTGTTTCAGAAAAATATGCCCAAGTTCAACAAAATCCCATTCTACCTCCAACCACATTCTTCTTCTGGTGCAAAAACTCTAAAAAAGTAAGTCTGTGATTTTTATCCATCCAAGCAGCGTTTAAACCAGACCTCCTGCCCAGAGTTGGACCAGCTAACCTCCAGACTCTGTTACATTCCTGCCGTTTGTCTTACAGGGACCGTCTCTCAGCTAGTGATATGCTCCAGGTGAGGAAGGTGATGGAGCATGTTTACGAGAAGATTATAAACTTGGACAATGAGTCGCAGACCACCAGCTCCACGGCCAACGATAAGCCTGGGGAGCAGGAGAAGGAGGAGGACATGGCCATGCTTGCTGAGGAGAAGATTGAGTTGATGTGTCAGGACCAGGTATGGACAGCCCTTCCTTTTTCAATGTTTTTATTTTTCTCCTTCCATTTCCTTTCAGTAACATTTCCGCGTATTTATCTGCCTTTTAACAGGTTCTCGACCCCAACATGGACCTGCGGACAGTTAAACATTTTATCTGGAAGAGTGGCGGGGACTTGACACTTCACTATAGACAGAAGTCTACATGAAATATGTCATTTTTACAAGCAGAACTGTCATTTGCCAATCACCACCCACCTCCAACATGTTGTTCCCTGAACCCCATCACGCGCTCAAGAGTCACAGTATCAGTGAGAAACCAATAAACTCCTGAGGACATGACCCGTGATGTATGTTAGTGATCAGAACACTCGGGCAGAGCCCGCACACTCCTGGGAAACAAGTGGTCCGTACTGGTTTTCCCTTTTTCTTTGGAATTTTAGTTTTCCGTTCCTTTGATCGTTGCCTGTTTGGCATTTAATTCAAAGCAGCCGAAGTTAGTCCGTTTCTGAGTGTGTGTGTATGGATGTGTAACTGTTGGCTCTAGTACATTCCAGAACCTCTCCTTGTTCTACACACTTTGCGGCAGTAACCCTGGTTTCTGGTTAGCATCGCATTAAAAAAAAAAGATATCTTCATCCGCTCTGCTGCTCTGTCGGCCATCTTCACTTGAACTGACCCACCGTTCAGACGCCTCACTGACAGGAACCATTGTCTTTGTTTTTAGCTCTGTTCTCCATGAATGAATGTTTTTTTTTTGGTGGGGGGATTCTTTGTTTTTTCTGTAAATATATTTTGGTTTCATTGAGTTTTGGAGTACCCCCCGCTAACCCAGCTGAGATAAAGCGTTGGGGATTAACAGCGGCTTTTTTTTCTTTTTCTTTTTTGTACAGTTGCTGTAAAAACTTTTTTTTCTCAAATTGCCAGAGCACATTGGTTAAAAATGGAGGTAACTTAACTTGGTTTTTAAGAACTGTGTCGGTTGTGTTCACTGCAACACGGTTTACGCCGACATATGTTAGTTTTTCCAAGTCACCTTAGGAATCGTAAACAAATATAAGGTATATATCTTAACTCAAGCAGTGACTTTTGACAGCCGTGAGGACTTCCTAGTGTATATGTCATTTAGATTTAATAAGAGTACCTGTAACTTGAAGAGGCATCTCAACAGAAGAGCATTTGGAGCATCCAACCACTGTGGGAATCTCACCCAAATTAAAAATACGTTCATGGTTTCAGAGATTTTTTCACTGTAAATCCGGATTTAATTTTGCCATCATACGAGTGTTTAACGCCATAAAGGAAAACACAGAGCGAGCTCTTGATTGGCCAAATGGAGAAAACGTATAGAATTTGTTCCTGAATTAGGCCATACCACTGCAATATTCCTTGTAATAAATTGTGAAATATGTATATTTTAGGCATTCAAAGAAATAAATTATGGTCTTAAGAATGACAGATCTATGGAGATGAGAAGTGGATGTTTGTTGGGCTGTAATGTGATCAGCTGATGAGTGTGAAATAAAAACAAGGGACACTTTATTTTCCTTTTAATTTGATTGTTTAACAATCAGGATCACCCATTCCACATTAATTTTAGTCATTCCTAAGAAAACAAAAATCTCCATAAAATATCAACCATTACATGAAGCACCTACTTTAAACATAATTAAGCCCCACAAAGAAAACAAAAGTACTTCAATAATCTCTGACTTCAACTTACAAAAGTATTCTCTTTACTCATCAAAAATACATTAGACTAACTGTGCAGTCTGTACACTTTTGCATAGACTAAATCAGCAAACGCTCTTAATGATGCCCAACAGTAGAGATGCACAGATGAGAGGTTTTACTCTTAATTTCAGGTTTGCTAAAGCTCCGAGCTTCTGGTACAGATTTGAGACTTTAAGACATCCTGGGCCTGGCTCGATTGGTCCATTATTACAAGAGCAATAAGAGGTGTTCTCACCTAATAAAAAGAGGAGTCACTGTAAAATGTTCTTATTTAAATTGCACACAAAATATTAAGGTAGTTCAAACTTTTGTTTTTTTTTAAGCTTACTTGTCAATACCCGCTGTAACAAATTATCTGTGTATTCCCTGAGGCCATGCGAGTCCTTATCTCAAGTCAGTGCTTCAAAACTCAACGTATTCATTAGGCTCAAAGAATACATTTACCCTTCCTGTTACCTGCTCAAAATCTTGCTCTCTCTCAGCCTGATTTAACCAAAGGCATGCCACAGCAACCACAAAGTAATTGAAGATGACGAAACATTGAGTCTAAAAGGAATATCACGCCGTGGACAGGAAGCAGGGTAAACGATGACCAGCAATGGGTCAAGTCTCACTTTCCATCATAGCAGCCTGAATAATTATGCATCATTCTTAAAGCCTACAGCTAACCTCCAGTCTTGCTCCCTCAGTGACAACTTCCACACTGGAGAGTTATTTCAACATCTGCTAATGATATGATACTGTGTTCGCAGATTGAATTCCAGTTATAAACCATTCATCAGTGCATCTCTGTTTAAAGAAAAAAATGCTAAGAGCTAGCTTTACACAAAGAAAAATATCTAAAAACTTTCTAAAATAATTAAAAGCAAAACATTTTGCTTAAACATATAAACCTTGTCAGAGGTGGTGTGAAACATTTTGTGAATATAACAAAAACATCTCAAATGTACGGAAGATGATTAGGGCCACAAGAAGAAAAAAAATATGTATTTTGGAGAAGATTCGCCCTCAGCAGCCCTTATATGACTGAAATGTCACTGTAGTAAAAGCCCTTTAAAATCCCAACAACAGGGGACATCAAATAAAAGTGTCCCATGCTTAATGATTAAAGCTCAGAGTAATAGCTTAATAAACAAAGCTCCTTCAAAAACACAAGGAGGGATAGTACAGCGCACCGATCGTACCAGCCAGCAGTCTAGTAGTGTCAGGAAAGTTGGGTGTTTGATATCAACGGGTGCAGCTTTGATTTGCAGTAGTTCTGTTTCGTTGGAACTGTTCAAGTAATTTCTCCTCAGTGTTCTCAAAGTTTTTAAAACCTGTGTTCTCTGCTTTCCAACCAAACAAACATTATTTAGGGCTACAAATAAGAAAACTCAGTAACTTAATTTCGTATAAACGTACCTCTAGATATTGACTCTCTTCTATTAAAGTCTCAGCTTTTACATGTAGTGTAACGAGTTTAGTGGTGCAGCAATCAGGGAAGACAGTTTCAGTCTTAATTCCTACACATGGTTCTGTAAAAAAAAATAAAATAAAAAGTCTTGTTTTTGCAGATAAACTGAGTAAATACAAAGAGCATTTTAATTTTTGCTCAAGAGGAATTTGGCCCATTTTTTTTTATTAATGTTTTATTTCCACCACAGTGGACAGTTTTTGCCTCAACTTGAACTAGACCAAACTGAAAACTTAACTCTGTGATGTTTTTAGCAATTTACTGATGGGCCTGGTGATGTGCTTCAGGTTATTTTTACCTTAACACATTTGCAGGAGCTGCCAGCCTGACCTTCTCTATCAGGACTTTCTGCTGTGGAGCAGAATTCCTGGTTTTATTAGCTATAGCAAAACGTCCAGTGGTTTAAAAACCATCAAACTGACAACACCAAATGTTGACTGTAGGTATGACACTCTCTTCTTCTTTGATCTGCATTAATGTTACACCAGATCAAATAAGACGTACAACTGCAAAAGTTCCACTTAAGTTATTCTCATAACTACAGAATACCTTCCTAAAAATCTTGGCGATAAAGACACTTTTGGAAAAACATTTGACCAAAAGATCTGTGTTATCTTGTTATCTTGGATACCATTTGGTCCGGTTTCTCTCTTACTCTTGAATCATCAACCATAATGGTCGAAGGGTTAGTTAGCTCTGCTTCCCTGGAGCAAGAACAACCTCACACAGTCCAGAAACCATGCCTAATTGCTCTTAGAACGGAGTGACAGTGTGAGCGGTGGCACATTTGCATAGTCCTGCTTTGGATTGGCGATCTGGGATTTTCACGGATCCCAGGAAGAGAATGTATCTGTTAACTAAATTAGGAAGCTGACTGAAATGTTAATGTTAATGTGGATAGGCTTTATCCTACTTAAATTAAATTATCTGAAGGCTGCGGTTTGTATTTACTCGGTTTATCTCTATTTCTTAGCAATGAATTATCTAAAAGAATAAAAATAAAATACAAAAAAAAAAAACAGAAGAAATGTGATGCTTTTCCACAGCAACGTATGGCTTTTTCAAAAGAAAAAAACAAATTGAATTATTGATTGTCTAAGCCATAATTAATAGTGCTGTCTCTATATGACCAAATTGAAAGCTTAATCAGAATGAGTTTTTTCTGCTTCTTCCTCGCTACTCTGATGAGGTACAGGCTCTTCAGACTCATAAACAGCTGCTTGTATGTCAGCAGAGACCTGTGATTTGTCTGAAGGTGCCTCGTCAGCAGCTGGGGTTGGGATCAGGTCTAGTGAAGACGGACCAGGAGGGTCCTCAGGGAGGGACAACACCCCCAGAGGTGGACTGGGGCTTCCACTGGATTCAATGAGGAAGCTCTGAGGGTCTGCAGACTCGGAGCACAGAGGAGAGGTTTCAGCTGGAGCGACTCCAGAGTCAGACAAAGTATCAGGAGTAGTGAGAGAAGCAGTGAGCTCCGCAGCGTGGGAGACGTGCTCTGGCAGCTCACTGTGGTTCTCTGTAGATGAAGGCAGAGCGCTGTCCTCCAGCTCCTCTGTACAGCAGAAAAATCCCATTAGCGCTCCTTATTTTACAAATAAACAATTCTTCTGTGATAACCCGTGTGGTCACATACCAATACCGGATATGTCTCCCTCCTTTTCCTCATGCATCGCCAGCGAAGTGTTGGTCATGTCGATGGATGACGTGGACACATCCAGCCGGTCCAAAACATCTGCAGGGTCAGGGTGCATCACAGCCGCATCAGAATCAGATAAACCTGCAAGCATGTGGGAATGAGTTTTTTCCATTATTCCTCCCACTTTTAGATCAGAAAGAAATAACAGTAATCTAAACAAACCAGGTTCTGCTGCCGTCTGATTCGGTGGAGAGAGGACAGAGTCCTGGAGGGTGATCTGCTCCACATCTAACAGCTCTTCACTAGGGGTTGAAGGTGCCATCAGAGGTGCCTAAAACAACAATGATCATTCTGGATATAGAACGCAATACCTCAGCAATACTGTTCTTTTGATATTTATATAAAAACTTGAACTATTTGTAATGCTTAGAAGAATGTGTCGATTTATATTTGATTACCAGTTACAAGATAACAATATGAGGAAAATATATTTTATAATCAGAAAACACAATCTCAAAAATATGAAGCATAAAAAGCTGAGAAGTAATTGTAAACATGTTTTTTTTTTTTTTTTTATAAAATAAAAATCGAGAATTGAGCCAAAGCTGTCTAGATCAGGGCTCCCATAAGTAAATGCAACATTTATTTATTTATCTAGAACAAAATATTAAATATACCAATAAACTGCAAAATACATTAAATGATTAGATGTTATTTTAAATATACAGATATTTAAAAATGAACATAATTGATTAACTTTATACGTATAAATAGATAAAAAGGGGTTCACAGACTAAAATGTTTGGGAAGCCCTGGTCTAAAACATAAAATGTGAAGATGAGATATTTTTGAAGGGAATATTTTTAACAGTTCAGCCACATCTGACAGTGCTGCTGTTTTCATTAAACATTACCTTTGGAATGGAAAAGATTTGTCAAAGTGAACGGGTCAAGGATTAAGTCTTACCAACCAATCAGTGTTTTTATACATAAAACTTTCTGCCTAACAATTATCAAACTATTAAAATGTACTTAAAGTCGTAAAACTGATCAAAATAAAGTAAAATTAGCTTTTGGGGTATCGGGAATCAGTCAACATCTAACAGGGTCTGTTGTTCATGAGCAGAAAGTTCTTCTAGTTAAAAAAAAAAATCCTCTCCTATTTACTTTGTATAAAATCCATGCTGTTTTACACAGATTGTGTTATAAAGCTTGATCAATAATTAACGTCTCCACATTCTAACTCATAGTTACCACAAGATTAGCTTTAGCAGTGTGCTTTGTTTCTCGGTGTCTGAGCAAAATGAAAGCTGTACAAAATGAAATTTCATCTCGTATACACTCTGTGTAAACAAAATGACAATAAAAGTTGTCCAAGTCTAAATCTAATTTAAGCCTATATGAATGCTACAAGAATTTACATCTTTTGAAACTTGGATTTTGACAAAATCATTCATTTGCCACTTATTAGCGGCGGCAGAACCACCATCAGGGTGCTGAGCTGTTAGGTCTCCAAGTTAATGCCTCTAAAGTACATTATGGTCAAGCTGAAACTCCTATTCATCCTGGTTTTTCACTTGTCTAAACAACCGTACTTGTGATTAGAGCTTCCTCAGCGCTGATAATGGGCTGGTTTATATACTGTCTTTCATGATGAGCAGGGAAAGAAAAGAGGCAATAAGAATTTTTTTCAATCCTTTTTTGCCTGTAAAATATAAATGATCTGCAACTGTAAAATAGAAAATATCTCATTCCTGTAGTTCCTTAAAAAAAACATTATTGTTGTTTTGCCACCACCCTCTAAGCTACGATCTGAAACTGGAAACCAAAAGTTGTAACTAAGAGGCTATAAAGCCCCAAATCTTCACCTCTGTGTACCCGTGTGATGGCTCCTGTGGGGAGGGTTTCTCCTCTGTAACAGCGACGGAGGGCTCCATTGTTGACACTTCTGGGTTGACTGGGATGCGATGCAGGTAGCCATAACCGATGCCACAGCCCAAACTAAAAACAGATTCAAAAGCTATTTGGATTTGTGTAATCATAGGACAAAATGCTCTTAAACACAGGCCTTATTTATCTGATAAACATTAACATGTCCCCTACCTGCCCTCTCCACCCCACGCTCCGTTTGGTGTGACCATCACCTCCCTGCAGCTGTCTGTCTGTGTGTTGTACACCAGCAGCTTCAGCGGCTTTCCCTCATGGGCTTCAATTAGTGAGAAGAAGTCCTCCGACTGTAAATCATATTTGTTTTTTAGCTACTCCCTTGCAGCACATCACATCGACCAACATTAGACTGATATGTAATAAAAATAGAGTCTTAAAGGAGTCTTACATCTTGCAACACCTGATCTGCTCCAACAATGTAATCTCCGTAGGGCTGAAGACCGGCCAGTGCTGCCGGGGAGCTGGCTTCCACATCCTAGGAGAAATAGGTTTGGACTTAAAGTGCAAGGGTACTCAAAGATAAGAAGTCTTTTAAAATGTCTAATGTTGAATATAATCAGCCAAATAAGTCAGCAAAATTCTTTTTTTGGGGGTAAAAATAGGATCCAGTTCACCAGCACGTGCCAGACGTTCTCATTGGCTCCTTGGTAGCTGCAGAAGCGAACGCTGGCGCCCAGCAGACCTTGGCCTCCCCACATGTTACTGGGCACCACCTCCAGCTCTCGGACCCGCGTGCTTTTAGTGCTGTACACCTCCATCTTCACAGCTCTCTCCACGTTGGCTTTCAGGAGCTCCTTTAGCTGCTCGTTTTCCTCACTCTGACACACATAGCGATAGACGGAAATAAAGCTGATTTTTGTAACAACATTCTTACCCTACATTTCCCTACCTTAAGTACAATAATCCATGTTTATGCATCATGTATCACATAAAACAAATAGGCTGATTTGAGATCACAGGTGGGTCCAAACAGTAAAACCTTTGCATTCAATTCAACTTTTACAACAGTAATTTAAAGCATTATACAACTGGGGTTTAACAAGCTGATAATAGCTGTGTAATTACTTAGCCAGTTCTGCTTAGCAGGCTGCTTGCAAACTTACGAGTCTTTTGTTGTCCAGAGACAGGATGAAGTCAAAGAAGGGCTGCAATCCTGCTTTTTCTGCAGGAGAATTAGGCTGCACCTGTAACAACAACAAAAAAAAAAAAGCTCACATTAAAACTGCTCCTGGGTAAAGCGTAAGCATCACTGTATCCTTTCAAATGTCTTAATCATAGTAAAACACATAAATGCAACCTCTGACTATATTATAGCCTGTATCTGAAACTACCGTAATCATTTTACATCTTTCAATATTGTTTGAGGCTAAACATTTAATAAACTTCTGTACTGTCATCAAATTTTATACTGAGTGGAAGTGTGGGGATTCACTTATACAAGTTATTTAAAACCACTATTTTACTATAAAAAAGTTATAAACTTTACTTATGAGTTAAACTTTAATTATAGTTTTGGGAATATGGTAATGCACATTTATTACAGCAGAGAAATTTGCAATATTTGAACTTATTGATCATAAAATATCCAACATCATGCCAGGCAGAGACTATTCAGATATATTTCTGTGATAAAAAAACAAACACTTTTTTCATTTAACCATCAAATTGAGATGTGCTTTAGTTTAGGGCTGAAACAATTAAGACTCAGACAAACTTTCTCTTTCACTTTCGATGCATACAGATTTTCAACCGTGAATGAACAGCTTACAACTGTAAAATGAACATTTCCATTTATAAAGTGCAGCAGTAGAAACATTGAGCTGAGGTCTGTTTAAAAGGATTTGAAAACTTCGCCATGTAGCGCAAATATGATGTTTACAAGCGTGATGCAGAGTCTCGTTTTGTGAGATCAAATGTCTTATGGCAGCGTGGAAAAAGCTGTTGCAGAACCTGCTGGTCCTGCATTGAATGTTTTGAAGCCTCTTCCCAGAAGGCAGCAGGGAGAACAGTCCAATAATTAATTAATCAGATTAATCGATTATTGAAATAATCATCAACTAATTTAGCAACCGATTAATCATTAACTGGAGTATAGACACTCTAAAATACGCTTTTAGCTGAAAGTGAGCCACTTAGAGAAGTAATTATACCAGAATTGCCAAAAAAAAAAAATTAAAATATTGCATTTAAGATAAAACAAAGCTTTTTCATCCATTATTATTCAATATCCAGAACTTCTCCAGTGGAAAAGTTTTAGTTTCACCTGATTTGATTTTGTAAAATGTTTTCGTTAAGGAACCTTTGGCTATCCGATTATTAATTAATTAATCAGGAAAAAAATATATTTGACCGATTGCAAAATAATCGTTAGTTCCAGCCCCGCTTTATTTGCTTGGCAAAGACTTAATTAAAAACTAAAAATAACATTTAATTATTTATAAAAATGTCCTAAAGAAGACAAAGTTTGTGTTTTAGAGTGGTTATGATAACATCCAGTCTGGCAGAGCTAACCTTAATCTCTGCTCAGTCAGTTCTGTCAGGAGGAGAGGGCCAAACTTGCAGCAAATTACTGTAGATTATTTTATGATAAAACCAAATAAAGTGCCCAGTTAAGTTAAATTTAAACATTAAAACTCCAAGGATATGCCTCAAAACAGTTTTAGAAAATGTATCTTAAACTAAAGGCCTTCCGAACTAAGCAGAAACATTAAAAGTCTAGATACACTGGAAAGTTTCAGGGATATTATATATATCTAGTTTACAAATATACTGTTTGCATTGATTTACATTTACTTATTATAGTATATTGGTTTATTACATTAATTTATTTGTGAATTTAACAAAACAAGATAAATTAAATGCAACTTTTATGGAGATCTTAAAAATAATAATACAATAGATTCATTGTATTAATATACTGCTAACTTTCTCTTACAGTCTGGAGATCTTAAAAATAATAATACAATAGATTCATTGTATTAATATACTGCTAACTTTCTCTTACAGTCTGATACCTTTAAAAAGCTTAATTTGGTGTGATAATGCCAGTTAAAAAATACATGTTAAATCAGTTAATTGTCCGAAATAGTCATAATAACGCAATAAAGAATAAATAAAGTTCATATTCTATGTGTTGCTAAATCATTACTGCCTGAAGTGAATATCTGTCCAGGAAACATCTATCCTCTCTGATTTTTCTATGAGCTAAAGTTATCGTAGGACAAATGACATTATTTCCAGCTTTTTCCTTATAAAAACGGCTGCACTAATAATGTTTTCAGTCAATTACTTTGTACCATCAGGCTGACGGGTAAACAATGCCACCTCATCGTTTTTTAAAGGCTCATTAGCCGAAGCTAGCTAACTGTTAGCATATCTCCAGCTAAGCTAACACTTAGCCAGTCTTACTCCGTGAACGTGGTATCCGTAGGTCCCTCCCTCAGGGGCGTCTGAGCTCTGTGTTAATCCCATCCTGATATTAAACTATTAATGATCAAAATGATCACTGTTATTAAAAAGAGCGACAGATAATTCCTAGGGTTGACACTTCGCCACCATTTTTAGCAGCCCAAAGCAATCGAGCATCGCTGCTGTCGAGCACAAAACTGAACCACGCATGCGCAGATTCGCCAATAAAACAAAACATTTTTTAAAAATTAGCTTCCATTTATCATCAACAATGATTAGAAAGTATTATTTTTACTACTTTAAGGAGGGGCATTGTTGGTAATTGATAAATGCAGAAATATATTTATAAATAACTCAGTTAACTAACATCTTTAGAAGGTAATCTGATCTGGATTGATAGGAGTCTATTACCTTTTTTTGTCAGTTCTTGTCCTGTCTCTTATACACATCTCAGAAATATATTTATAAATAACTCAGTTAACTAACATCTTTAGAAGGTAATCTGATCTGGATTGATAGGAGTCTATTACCTTTTTTTGTCAGTTCTTGTCTGTTTTTTTATCTTCAGGACTCCCCTTTCTGGGCAGTTCTCGTCCATCACCCTCCAGGTTGAACATAAAGATTTTGGCATGTGGGTGTTTCTAGACAGGGGCCGATAGGGGCCAGTGCCCCTGCAGAACTACTCTGTATTAAAGGCTGTATCAGGCTGATGATACTTCAAGTATCATGAACCCCCCCCCCCAAAAAAAAACACAAACTCTTCGTCTTCTGCAGCAGACACCTGATGGTTTGTGATCAGAAGGGATTCATATGTGGAATTTTGAGTAATGTTCTCTGCCTTGACAATAATGTATATGAAAGGTCAGAGCAGACCCTTCCTGCTGAGGAGACTGAGGTAGTTTGGAGTACAAGGGGCGCTCCTAAAGACCTTATATGACTCTGTTGTGGCATCAGCCATCTTCTATGCAGCCGTCAGTTGGAGCAGTGTCTTATCTCTAGCTGAGAGAAAGAGGCTGGATAAGCTGATCAGGAAGGCCAGCTCTGTGATTGGATGCTCTCTGGACTCAGTGCAGGAGGTTGGAAACAAAAGGATCCTAACTAAATTAACATCTCTATTGGATAATGTCTCCCACCCCATGCATGTAGCTGTTGCAGAACTGGAGAGCTCCTTCAGTGACAGACTGCTGCACCCTAAATGCACAAGGGAGTGTTATCACAGATCCTCCTTCCCTGCAGCTCTAAGACTATAACCACCACCATTCCCAACAACCTCAATAAGTTGTTACGTTCATGCTGCTTTTGCACAGTTTCTACCTTAGTCAGTTAAATAACATGCTGCTGCCATTTTGCACATCTCTGATGTTGCTGCTATTTGCAAATATCCATTACTGTAAATATGTCCATATATTGGTTATTTATTCTACAGATGCAGTTTTAAATTGTTAAAACGCTTCACATTACAGTGTTTTATTGTTTAACTTTTAACTCTTTCAATATTATGTTATTCTTATACATTTTTCTAAGGTCCACATTTGTGTGACCAATTTTTATGTAATCTTTTTGCTGCTGTAAACACCAGAATTTCCCGATTGTGGGTCAATAAAGGGATTTTCTATTCTATTCTATTCTATTCTATTCTAACAGTTCTAAATAAAGAAAGTAACCCCATTGTGTGTTTCAGTGTGCCAAAGGTTTTTTTTTTTTGTTCCAAATAAATATTTTGTAACTATAATATAAAATGAAATGAAATATATTAGTCGTATAACCTGACAGCAGAGGAAAAAAAGTCCCTTATTTGTATGATTTCCATAAATAAATGCAATCCACAGTAGAAAACAAAATATATTTATTTCAATTAATCGTTGTTAACAATAGTACAATATTTATATTTGGCTTTATATACATATATATATATTATTTAAATATCTCTCCACAGTATACATTGGCGCATATACAAAATCCATTAAGATCCAACAAATAGTTACAAAACTACGCCAAAAGTAACCACTAATATAGAGCTGAAACTGATTTTATTAGACACTGCTGTAAACATAGCATCCATTGTAAAATGAAGATTAACAACTAACTGCAATTTGTTTGCTGCTTGAAGAAATTCAAGATCATTAACCAACCTTTTGATATATTATGAAAACTCACACCAGTTGGATTTGTTTTTGGTGTCAGAAAGACCAGAGCGCTCTCCAGCAGGGACTGAAGCCAGCAGGAGATTTTCACAGTATGAGAGCCTGGAGCAAAAATACCACAGCATAGAGGGTATTTACACAAAACATTTAACGTGAAATCTGTTATGTGAGCAACTCTTGGCATCTCAATGAAAGGGCTAACCAGTAACCGGCCCATGGCGGCTAACCATAAAGGTGGAAACAAAAACAATTCTGCTGTAAAAGAAGAAAAAAGAAATATAAAGCTTTAAATATGGGCTCCGTGTGACCATATGATGGTGGACACACAACTGCTTTCATACATCATAATTAAATGAGAAACTACTGACTCCGGACTTGAACCGCTGCCATGACCATTCAGTCGCTGACATGTAAACTCTTCAATTTTAACACTTCATAATTGTGTTTCTTATTTTACCATTTTCAAAAACAAAATCAGTGATTTATAAACAAATACATCATCATCCCAGTGAACATTTATTGATGAGAATGATTGTGAAACTGGGATCTGGAATCCTGCGCTATCACAGCAGCAAGCACCTTCACTCTTCCTTCAGCAGCTGTACTCGCTCTTTACTACATGTGATACTGTATCGCAGTTTATATGCAAACTTTGTGCTTGTGAATTATATTCTTGGTCATAGTAAATATAAAATACATCTTATATACAGTTTTTGAATAGGTTAAGGAATCAGTAAAAAGAAAAAAAAAACAATTAAAACATCAATTATCCAAGTGTGTTTTTTTCCTGAAAATTACTTTTGATTTTCAGGCAAATAAAAATATTCCATTCGGAAAAATAGGTACTTGTGCTTTGAAGTTATATTAAAATAAATTGTAATCTACAAGAAAGATTAAAAGCTGAGGATCTGACCACATCTGGTGTTTGGTCGATTAAGTTAGTCCGATCAGAGACTCCAGCAGCTGGGTGCTGGACTCCTGCTGGGGTAAACTGACAGAGCTGAGCAGCTGGAGGGGCTGAAAGACGTCTGAGCGTCTGTAGTCTTTGAAGGAGCTGTTCAGCGGTCCAGAGGGGTAGTCCCTGTGGAAGAACTCCAGGTCAGAGTCAGAGGAGAGGCTCAGGTCCATGTATCTGCTGAAGGAGTAGTCCAAAGTAGGAGAAGGGGTGTTAGGGAAGTCCTCCAAAGAGTCTTCATTGAAAAAATCTCTGGATTGATTTGCATTCTCATCAAGATGGTTCCTGCTGGGGTCCATGTTGTCTGAAAGGGTGATGGGAGAAAGTGGCCTCTGGTTGGCGGTAGCTGCAGAGCTGCAGCCGTGCTGGATCGGTGGTTCCATCATGCTCCTGATCTGGCTGCATGAGTAAAAGTTTTTATTGCTGGAGTTGCAGGTGGAACCTCCATCAGGAGGAGTCTGAGCCCCGCTGAAGAATCCTCCTGTGTCACATTCCGAAGAGGACAGAGAGGACTCGGACATGTCGCTGCTGCAGCTGTTTTCCTCAACGATCAGCCGCTCTTGGAGGCAGTGGAATGGAGGAGCAGCAGGCATGGTGAAAGGAAGCTGATCCTCCTCTAAGCCAGACCTGAACGGACACATGTTCTCTTCCTCCCTCTGATCTGCACGGACCTCTTTGTGTTCTTTAAAGTCTTGAGGCTCCTCTGAGAGTCCTCCCTGCTCCCCAGAGATGAGCGCCTCACATTTCAGTCGCCTCTGCAGCTCGAGTCTCATAACTGTATGGATGTAATGAGTCTGAACCCGCCTGGCGTCGAACTCGACGCGCCCCTGAATGTTTGCACAGCTGTCCTTGGAGCATCCACAGGGGAAGTTGAAGCGGTCCACCTGCGATCAAAACAAATTATAGAAGAAAATATTTATTTATTTTGTTGTAGCTCTTAAAGGAATCATGACATTAGTGACTCTGTGTTGTACCTGGCACTTGATGCCTGCCTGACTGCAGGCGCAGGTCTCCGGCTCACAGAAGCCCTTGCAGTCACAGCCACAGGCCTGTCTGGAGAGCCGCAGAGTGTGAAGCTGCCTCTTCTCCTCCTTGTCAATGGTTTTCACCCCTGCTGCCAGGAGCAGAGCCTGACGCTGTCTAGAAGAGAACGGCTGAAAGAAGCCTCCATCCTCCAAATCAGACTCACTAATATGGATGTCGAGGTCTTCATTCAGAGCTTGATCCATCATCAGCTTCTCCGCTTCATTATGGTCAACAGCTCCACTCGTGACCAGCTGGAATTAACAAAACAGCACCTCTAGTTAGGAGATGGTTTTGCAGAATTGAAAAGTTGAGGAGATGAAAAGCGCTTACCTTGCTTTTTAATGCCTCCAACCTCTCTTGCCTCAGTTTTTCCCTGTGCCTCTCTTTGCGTCTGCTACGCTGCTCTAGTGCGTGCTCGTCCACAGTGTACCTTCGCAGAGCGCTGTGTTTCCGCACCATGCCTAGAGTGGCACCTCCTCGGCTGGGCACGCTGGTGAAACCCTGACAGCGGGGAAAGCTGAACACTGTCACCTGGTCGAATTGCACCCTGCTTGGTCTTTTTGAGAGCTTTGGCTTCTTCAGGATAGACCAAACTGGTTGAATAAAAAGAAGGGAAAAAAAAGACCTTTAATAAAGCAATGAAAATACCTGACTTTCTAATACAGGCATGTAGAATCAAAAATATAACATCATTTATTTTCTAACCTTGAAACAACAAACTTTGTGTTCACATAAACAGATTTTATGTGACACATAGGCACAAAGTAACAGAATTGCAAAGTTTAAGGAATGTCAAGAATGATTTTCAATATTTCTTTCCAAAAATCAGAAAAGTTTTTTTTTATTCTGATACCTCTCCAAAAAAATAAATAAAATGAAAATCTCAAATTAGGGTTCAGGTCACTTTTCTGCTTCGAAATCTACCAAGGCATGGGTAGCTTCCTGCCTATAATAAAAAAGGTCAAGAATGAAAAGAACCAATCAGGGAAACATAAAGGGAGAACTGAGTCTGATCAGTCAATTTAAGATGCAAGAAGATCACTGCTTTGAGAAAGACTAAATGTTTAAAAAAGGGTCCATGTGCACTTTGGGAAGGGACACAGCAAACGCCTGGAGGAAGGATAAATGTCCAGATGAGACTGAAATGGAGCTACATACAAAACGCCATGTGGGGTTATAAATACAGCGGTGACGGCGTCATGGGGAGGCGTTATGGTCAGAGGATAAGTGAAAGTAAATAACACTTATTTTATCACTGATCAGGATCTCATTATCAGGATTTCAGAATGAAAGCTTCAAAAAGACCTCTTATATCCACCTTTTGCATCATATTATCATTAATTAAACTGCTTTTCCTCAGTCAGTCAAACCGCATCTCTCTCCTCAAAGCTTTTAGCTCATTCTTTCTCTTGTTTTAGTTGAATTTAGGTATTTTGTTGCCTTACAGTTTTACTCTATTCTACATTAATCAGTTAGGCTTCACACTTGCTGTGTGAGGAAAGTGTTCTATAAATGCTAATTGATTGAATGATAAATGCTTATCTGTAACAAAAAGCCATGTATGTCCTGGTTTTTAAGTCCCACAGGACTGGTTAAAAGGGGACAAAATTTGAATGCCTTTGCAAGTTTCAGAGTGACCACTAGAGGGCACAATACCGACTTGGCTCTAGTTCTTGGGGTCAATAGTTGACACACAACAGGGAAGGAAATTGTGCAAAAAAATCAAGCAAGCAACTGCAAAAAGGAGACAGTCTTATTTTTTTTTATATTTTCTGGAAAGTAATAAAGACATAGTCCGCTGTCAGGATCATGTTTGTCATCAGCAGCAACCTTATCTTTGAACATAAGAAGAACAACCGGGGGAAAGCAGTTAGGGTCATCTGCTCTGTTTATCTAAACACATCCAGTCTAAATCTGTTAATCCCTGACTGTGCTGTAAAGGCAGTGTTTGTCCTAAGGAAGAGATCACTGTAACCTTTTTAGAAACATCTCTATTTGTTCCCCTTTTTTCTTTTTCTACTGCAGTGTCCACACTGAGTCGAGCTCTCCTGTGTTTTTCGTCCAGCCTGGATTTAATCGGGATATGATGGATTTAGATCTAAGAAGAATATCTCTTTCTTCTTGTCACACTCTCTCTTTATTTTTTGTTGTATTTCTTTCTCTAAGAACTCGAGTTCACCTCTTGCAGTTGAACTGATTATTTACTTTTTGAGCTCTGTGCAGAGGGAAGTAGTTAAGTTTTACTTGTTCTGAGGAACCTTTATATTATTTTTTTTTCTATTCTAGTAATTCGTTCCACATTAAAAGCAATCAATTTATTTATATGTATATATTTTTTTGTATTCTTTCACATCTCTCTCCTATGTATTCCTCATTAGTTCAACCTCTTGTTTGACAGTTATCAGGATAAATGATGCAGCTGATGAGTGATGGCAGGAGCAGCTTCGTTTCTAAATAAAGCCATTTTATGTGACTGGTTTAAAGTGACCGTGCTATTCAAATTGATCCCACTACTTCCTATTGCTCAAGCAAATGATCTACACCCACGGACCAGCTCTGCAAAGGCTGGTCCCTCTCTGTATGTCTTATCTGAATTGGGTTCAGGGCTAACGTTTTCATATCACTCAGTCATAACTTCTGCTGCAGGTTGATAAGAGACACTCCTATAAAATGCTGATGTGAAAACAGACTGATAAGAGAGAAAGGTTTGCATTATTTGAAAGAAAAAAAGGAGGGGTGCAAACTTACTGGGTAAGCTGGAGGCTGAGGCAGGACTGTGAGGTGTGAAATCTTGGAGCTCTGATGAGCTCCCCTCCCCGTCGGATTCCCATTCCGAGGAGGCGGGAGAGGAGAGGGAAGATGGAGAAGAAGAAGAGGAGGACGAGGAGGAGGAGGGGGAATAGCAGGGGTTTTCCTCTACCTCTGCAAACTTCCTCTTAAGGATGTCTCTCATTGTTTGGCTTTGGAGGTTCCTATATATTCTGCATGAACACAGAAGAGACAAGAACACGGTTTTCAATTACGACCACTCTTTGTTGATAAATGTCTTCCTGAATTAAATGGAAGGTTGATTCTAGAACCAAGCAGAGCTTCTTTCCCTCTCTTCATCGTGTTCCCACTTTTCAAAGTCCTAATAATGCCAAACAAAGTTTTCTCTTCAGCTATACGGTCCGCTAGATAACACACCACTGATTCCATGCCACATGTTGCTGCACACTGGATTTAAACCATATGACATTCATTCAAAGATCTGCATTGAAAATCCAACCTAAAAAAAAGAATCTTTTTCATTTATTGGATGAAAAATAAAACTCACCTTTTTTCACATTAATTAATAAATTAATTAAGCTGACCATTTTTAATAATAATTCTCAGAAATGCAGTAAATATTTGCTGTTTATGTTAGTTTGTAAAATTATTGTCATGTAATATATTATATTTCAAGGGTAAACTGTTACAAAACATTTTTTTGTTCACTAAAGTGTGACTCAAATCAAAGGACTAAAGGAGGATTTCTGTTTTTAAACTGCGTTTAAAAACAGAAATGGTCAATATTCATAATGCTTTTTTGCAATAAACATAAATTAATACTAGATTTTAAAAAGGTAGGTCTTTATTTTATAGTTTTGCTTAGCTTTATTTGTCAGAGATAAATAACAAATGTTATGTATATTATTCAGAACATTATCGCAACTTCAAATCATAAAAACCAAATGTTGTAGGAGCAAAAATAATTGATGCCTTTCTATTTGGACTAAAAGCAGTTGGATCATGTTAAACCTTTTTTTTCTACTATAAGTAATCATACTGTAATTATTTCTAATAATTAATCAAAAGTCAGTGTGAGACGCTGAATGTGCCTGGCACTTTTTGTGCAAGTCACAACTTCAGAAATGAGAAGCACTTCCTGGTCTAGCCGGTTTCCAGCCACAAGTTTGTTTAGGCTAATTCCATTTTGAGAGTGATTTACCTACAAACTAGTGCTTATAAAAATAATACTCTCAGTTACCACAAGCCAAGCACTTAAGAGACCTAGCGGCAAAAAAAGCCACTTCACAGATCTCTTTTCTTTTTTGCCCTGAGGAGTAATTAACATTCCAGTGATTCCTTAAGTTTTTTGGTGAAGAATACATGGAAACGCACGGTTCAGTGGTTGTAGGCTCTGGGACTGGGCGTGTGGTGGATCAAGTGGCTGCTATTTTTGGATACGAACATGGAAAAATGAATCTAAACAGGAGCACTTTGAGGGAAACGGATCTTAGCAGGGAGGCTGAGTCGAAGAGAATGCCGATAGAGACGGCTGTCGGGAGACAATGAACGTTTTCCCACGGTGAAAGTCATGATTGATGCGGAAACAAACTCGTAGACAAACTGCTTTTCTAACTTCATTTATCTTTTCATTTTAACCAGTTTTTAAAAAAAAATCTACATATCAAGATAGAAAAAAAAACTGTGATCCAAAGCTGTTAATTTTTTACAACATGCTTATTACTATGACACATCATTCAAAAATGATTAAAAAACAGAACAAAACTAACTAATATGACTAGAGAGGCACTGATCTGGCTTTTCTTGGCCAATATTCATTTGTGCATTATATATGCTTCTGGTTGAAAACTGCGGCAGTTCCAGTTCTACTACATGAAATCAACAGGAAACTACTTGCTGATTTCTGCGTCTTTGATAAGGAAGCATACCTTCTACAAACAAGCTAAAATGTACTTAACATAAAGGAAAGTATGGCAAAACCTGTCAGGGGCGGAGCTAGATAGGGGGGCCAGGGGTGGCCATAGCCACCCTTAGCCAATCATTGGCCACCCCTACAATTTTTCCCCCTTTAATACAAATGCTGGCAAAAAGTAATACTCTCAAGTGGAAGATTCAAAACATTTTAATTTTCTGTTGTTAATTATACACATCAATATACTAACATCAAAGATGATAAGTATAGAATTCATGCTCTTTTGATAACTAGATTTTGTGTTATATGAGGTAAAAAAAAAAGAAAAATATGTGTCTCTGCAAATCATCTGGGAGTCTTCAGTAAAATCATAGATAAATAACAATTTTAATAAGAACTTATCAAATAATCAATTTATGTAGACGTTAGTGCTTGTAAATATCAATTTTATGCAGAATTTTTATTGATACAAGTGGGTAAGTAATGATGATGGAAAAGATTTACACCCCAGATCTCAAAACTGAAAGAATTCGATCCACTATACCTTTCATTTAGAAAGCATGGATGTTTAAATATATGCGTCTATTTGTTAGCAAAGGCTGTAGGAAAGTATAGTTTGTCTTTATTTAGAGAATATGGATGTTTTGCTGGTTAATTTTCCTGTTGGAACAGTGTAGATTGACCCTGAGGTTCTGGCGCCTATCTGCTTTTGGCCCCCCCTCAGTGTTAATTGGTTATTGCCTGACTACCCTTATAATAAATGTTCTGAATACGCCTCTGTAACCTGTACCTAAGCACTAATACCCATTGTCCTGCAAAAATACACAACAAGCAAGATGTGCTGATTGCCCGCCACAAGGACTTGACATGGACAAATAAGGCTGTCTTGTGTGTTTTAACAGAAGACAACATACTGGATTCACTGTTAGAAAAAAAAAAAGGAGAGATGAAACAAGACACAGCTCAGTCAGCTTCTTGGGGAATAAGACAGATGTGTGTGCGTTTATTTATTCTTTTTTTTCTTCCTTTTTTTTAAACCTATACAGCCTTAACAAAAGACATATGTCAGTATTTCTAATTAATACTGCGGCACAGTGCGAGTGTAAGGACAGCCCCCTGTCCCAGATCCATCCCATTTATTACATATCTGACAGAGTAGAAAGACTCGCAGCACATCTAGGTATCCACTGAGACCGCATCAATAATTTAAAGGTTCAAAGCAGCAGAAGCGCGCCGCGCACATGCGCGTTCACGCGAACCAGAAGATCGACTGTCAGTAAATTCATATTCAGGCGACATAACCCTGTTACATTACAGAAAGGAAGAGGGGGAAAAAAATCCCACTCCTTCTCTGTCATGCCTGCAGGAATGTTGCGCGCATGTCACAGTGGGGGGGAGCAGGGGTCGCTTCCTGTTTGGCATAATAACAGTCATTAGGCAGCTGACCTCCTGACCTTTCCGCAGAGGGGAACAGACACACACACACACACCCACACACACACACATGTTCATGTCAGCTACAATGACAACAGTGTTCCCCACTTTCTGTTCGCCACTTAAACACTGCTGTGCCACAGTTTCCCTTTAAAGCTGGGCACATTTCCAAAAAAGGCACCACTTTAAGTTTCGTTAAAGTTCATGCCTTTATTTTAATTAGAGAAACAATACAAATACCAATAATTGCTCATTAATTAATCAGAAGCTATACTGATTTTAGCTGCTATAAATATATATATATATAATTACATCGATTAGGTAACTGTGGTTTATTACTAATAAAAACAGAAAAAAACAAAAGAAGTATATTTTTTGGTGGTTACTCACCAAAAAGTAAAGGACAGCATGCTATTAAAGCGGGTCTCGGAGGGTCATGAAGTTATGGCTCCCGGCTGCCGTCCGACCAGCTGAGCATTTTGTTCTGTTTATGTGAAGCTGCACAGTAGTACTAGTGTGAATATGAGAGGACAGACTGGGAGCTGCCAAAGACACGGGCTGGATCAAGATGGTTAACAGCCCTGACAACAACGGGAATCTCGCGCCTGCGCACAACGGTCGGAGGTCGCTAGCTACGCTAAAAGCAACAGCAGCCACCTCTTTATCACCGTGATTGTGTCCTACTGTAAAATATTGATAGACCTCGTAAATGTTTAATCAAATGAATATCAATTCAGTCTTTAACACCGGATAAAGTATAAAAAAAGCTTTGCACTCCATACAATTACATTTACAGTAACCGAACCTAAAACGTAACCGGAAGTAAAGTGGAGGCTATTCTCTTGTTTGGGACATGTTCTCCTGTGTGTCTTCTCTGACGCAGGCTGTGACAAACGCAGAGGCTGTAGACACTCATGACTCGGTGCTGCCCACAGATTCCTGTCTGCTGTGTTCACACTGGAGCTGTTTAGCACGAGTCGGAAGACAATATCGTAAACTAAAGAACCTTTAACCCTCAAGGACTTTACTGGAAAACCTGCCCAATATTCACCTATTCTGAATATGTATTAAATGTTTTCTCATCTTATTTGCATTAAAACATTATTTAAGATTAAAAACTGGTAGGAGACTTAATCAGTTCTGTTCAAAAGGGAGCTTTTCTACCCTTTGTTTTTTAACCTTTCAAAAAAGGGGTGGCCTAAAACTGGACACCAAAACCACTATTTATCTTTATAAAATTTGCATAGCAGCACTTTATTGAAAAATAAAGCTAAAAAAACAGTTTTTTTTTAATACCTAAATACATTAAACCAGCAGACATTGGTGTGAATCCACCTTTAAGAATATACAGAATTTGCTGTCCATCATTTTACTACTGCAGCCATTGCCCTTTGTGAAAAATCATTTTTTAAGCCTTGAATATTTAAAAAAAAAAATACATTTAAAAATAGTATAAAGAAGCTTTGAACATTATTGCTCTATCTTTAAAAACCGAGTTTGACAGAGTCAGCAAAAAAAAAAAAAAAAAAAAAAAGAGACAGCCAAGAAGATCATTGATTAGAGACACAGTCAAGAGGCACATGATCCCTCTAGAAAAGTTGCACAGAAGTCCACAGGCTGGACTCTTTTTTTTTTCTTTCTTTTTTTTCAGTTGTGTGCTCATTAAATCTGGTCTTTATAGAGGAAAGGTAAGAATACAGCTATTGTTAAAAGAGAGCCACAGGAGGTCTTATTTAAAAGTTTATTACAAGCCACGCAGGGAACTCAGCAAATGTGTGGGGAAGTGGTAAATAAGGCTCAGTTAATTTCCCATTCACCGATATTAGATGGGCATATGTACAAAGTCCTCCAAACCTGTCATTAAAATGGTGATTAAGCACTAGTTTTGGTTACACTCTCTCTCTCTGGTTCCGGTGTTACTTTATTGAAACATGACTCCTCTAATGCTGGTGTTCCAGGAGCTCCAGGAAGCCTCCTTCCATTGAAGAGGAGCTGTAGATGGAAATCACAATTATGGCTGTCAGGGTAAAACCTGCAAACTCTTTTACTAAAATATGTCCTATTTTCCCACTTTCACGTTAAGTTTAGTAAAATACATGAATGATGTTTATTTATGCAATTTCAATGCAAAGGGAGATATTTCTGTGCAAGAAGAACCAGTAAGGCAAAAAAAAAAATAAAAAATTAAAGGATTAACATTCCGGTGCCTCTGCTTTTAAAGATAATCATTGGCAGAAAGAAAGATGAAGTGGAGGATCCAAGAAGAGCAACACAGAGTTAATCAGATTAACTGATGGACAGACAGATAAAGGAAAAAAAAACTAAAATACCAAATGAGCCTGTGCTTTGACCCCAACGTTGATACGCCTCACTTAGACCGGTTGAATGAAAAAAAAAAAATACCTTAATGCCCGAGTATCTTTAAATCCAAACATTCTGGCCAGGAGGATAGACAGATAGCCTGCTGACTTCAGCTCTGCATGTAAGTGTGTTAGACGAAAGCGACCCACTTTAGATGGGGTCACTACAGTGCAGTGCACTCTCATTGCTTCTCTGTCAGTGACCCGCATGAGGAGTAAATACCAGGGAGACTGAGGGAGGATTAATACCGTCAAAAAAGCACAAACAGTTAACAACGTGCAGCTAAAATCAAACCTTTAGCAACACCGAAGCTAATCCACAGCGTGTGCCTCGGTGTGTGACTTACTATAGCACATGATCAAAGTATTCTGTGAGGCTTTGAGGCTATTTATAGTACAATTGCACTGCCTGGGCCAGAAAAATACATCTGTGCAATACAGTTGGAGTTTCCTGTTGCCCATGCAGGCTGTCAAACTGTGTCTTGATGTGTCCAAATGTGTCAGGAGGGGGCGGATCTTTTTTTAGTCTGCACTCTAACAGCACAAAGTGAACAAAAACATGGTGGAAAACTAAAACATTACATTACAAAGGCAGATATACAGTGATTTATTTATTCATTTTTGCTTATTGGTGCAACAGTGAAACGAATTTCTTAAAATTTTTGTTAATTATGTCACTTCTGTTCTTCTTTTTCTTAACACTGACAAACATAGATATATCCTGTGCCTAAATTCCTATCTACAGCGTGAGCAAGCCACAAGTGGGCTTTTAGTCTAGGTTACATAACCTTACGTTTAACCTAGATTCTGGCTGTTGCTCAGGTTGCTGTCTGCGTGTCGTAGCCTGGTTTTCTCAGTCAAGCTGTGCCAGAGATGGCCCACATACAGCCATGTACCGACAAAATCTGACAGGGCTTCAGGCAAGTGAAAGTCTACCCCAGTTCCTTTCCTGTTTCCGATTAACCCGACTTCAGGGGTTTGCCCTCTTTCCAAGACCCCACTCAGTTTTTTTTTTTTTTTTTCTAGGTTCAGGTTGTTGTGTGCTGCAGTCAGGTGAACACACCAACTGGAAGGACAGACAGACATTTTTAAAAGGCTTCTGATGTCATACTTTAACAGTCATCACCATGGACACGGAGCAGATATACACGGAGTGTTTCTATTTCAGAGAGGATATGGTGAATCACCAGCTTGCTTTCATCAGCAGCATTGTGAGCATTATTACCGTCATCATTTTATCATGGCAACATCAGTGGAACCCGCTCATTTTCCCTAACTGCAGCTTTAGCTCACTCTAGGCAACAAATGGACATAATACAATGCTTTGGAAAAGTATTCAGGTGTTTTCAATTCTTCCATACTTTGTCTCGTTACACCAACAGAGAACATAACCGTAAAGAGAAATAAAAAGAAAAATTTTAATTTAATTGTTTTGCAAATAACTCCAAAGTGTGTATTTAACATCTTGGTTTGACTGTATGTCTCTACCAGCTCTACACATCTCAGGGTTTAATTTATTTACCCATTTCTCTTTCTTCATCATAACTCAGTCCTGGTCAGATTGGAGAGACAGCGTGAGTAAACAGCTCTCTGTGTTTCTGTGAACCTCAGTTTTTAACTCTTGCCACAAATTTTTGTCTTAAGCTTAAAAACTGACCTTAATCAATTTTTGATTAAGGTCTGAACTTTGACTGGGGCACTCTAACACATTAATGTGCTTTGATCTAAATCTTGCCATTATAGATTTTGATTTCTGTTCAGTGTTGTTTACCTACTGAATGCTGAACCTCCCTTCAGTATCAAGTCTTTTGCACTTGCTAACAGGTTTTTCTTCTTGGAATACGTTGCATAAACACAATCTTCCCATTCACAAACATCCAACTCCTGTCTTGGGGGTTTCATGGCCATTGTGCTGTTTTTTTTTTTTTAACAAAAAAAAAACCAAAAGAATTTGGGAACATATGCACTTTGTGGTACTGTCAAGGCTCAGAACAGAGGACCCAGTTTTTGTAACAAATAGACAGATTTCTCAAAAGCGTTTATTAAGAAAACAGATCTGAAGTGAACAGAGAAGGCAAGATAGGGTAGAGACTAAGGTAAGAACCTCTGGTCTTAAAGTTCAGTGCGTGCCCAGTTGGTTCCAGCTGGTCGACTGCCGACAAGACGTAGCAGACACTGCCCAGAAAGTCCCAGATGCTGAAGTCCTGGAGGCCAGGCAGGAGATCAGAACCAAGCAGATGAAAGAAGGCAGGATAATCCTGAGGGCGAAGCCAAAACCATTGTTGAAGGCGTGCACGGTGGTCAGAACCAGGAGATCAGAGATGCAAAGAGGTGCACATGGGAAATCCAGGATGGTGTCAGGAATCAGTTCCAGGTTCTGTAAACAGGCAGAATCCAGCAGGAGACCAAAGACAGGTCAGGCAAACAGATAAGAACTCAGAAAGGCTCAGAGGTCCAGAGGCAGAACGGGTCAGGATCAGGCAATCTGAAGAATTTAGATTAGCTAGAAGACTCCCACCAAAGGCTTGAATAAGCTGGCCCCGATGACTGGTTGAACGCTGGGAGCTAACTCAATGGTAAAGTAAAGAATTTTTATTTCTTATTTCAACCGTTGCGTATATTAGCTGTGCCATATTAATCAAGATGCTATGACTGGAAAAGTTTGATTGACAGATGACCGTTGCTATATGATTGGCCGAATTTAGGTGTACAAGCTGACGTATAAATAACTGGCCTCCATAAAATAACGAAAAAAAACAACAACACAGATTTTAAGACAGAATTTTTTTTTAAATAGAAATTTTCTAACTTTTGGGACAACATCGTCTGATAAAGAGTACATTTATATACATGTTTAAGACAGAATGATTTGACATTTTAATATGACTTCCCTGTGCGTGCAGGTGGAGCAGCAGTTTGCGTGCTCCACCCATGTACAGATAGCCTGGGTGCCATTCCGAACTTAGTCCCGCCCACAAAGTTTGAGGTCGGGAAGTTCGGTCTGGCATTGCTCAACAGTAGCGCGAGTATGCTCGCACAATATCTGGCGGGCCAATCAAATTGTCAGGGCGGGCTTTATACGACAGATGATCAACAGTAACGTAATCAACCACGTCACCAAAGCGCACTTGGGTGACCACAACAATGGCTGCCGCTGGAGAGTTGAGGTGTGTAGATTCTGCTATTAGGTCTGTTCTAGAAGATATCAACAGCAAATTAATTTTAAAAGAGGAACAGAGAAAGTGATCAAGGCTCATCTTCTTATTCTAGGCGTGCAACTGCACGCTTTGATTTTTGTTGACAACAACTATGCGTCGCTTAACATACGTCACGCACTCCGTTGCTCTTATTGGTTGTAGGTCTATCCAATTGAGTGCATAGGCATTTTTTTTCCTTGTTCGTTCTAAACACGCCCCATAATCACAGCTCTATGGAGCAGTATCAGACTCATATTCTGACTAGAATTGAGTAGGACTACGTCAGGCTTATGTACAGAGGCCTTAGGTTTGAATCCGACCTATGGTCTTTTGCCTCATGTCTCTCCCCCCTCTCATACCCCCTTTCCTGTCAGCCTACTGTTGAAATAACGAGCCACTAGTGCCGCAAAAACTGAAAAAGGCTTCTCTACTTTAAGCCTTCCAGGGTTCGAGAGGTCATTATCCAACAGAAACATGAATGATACTAGTTTAGGTGGGACTAGAGCTTTCTGACAAATACAGTGACTGAAGCTCTCCATTGTAAAAACCAAAAACATATGAAGGTGGGCACATTTGCATGCACACACACAGTATACATGAAGCAACAATATGTTTTTGTCAATTTCCTTGAAGTGTTTTGTTTCTATGCAAATAGGTTTTGGGATTCCTTGTAGCTCCTGACTGCAGATAGGAATGTCACAAGGTCTCCATGCAAAAGGAACCATGACAGGGAACAAACTGGCTTCTTTTCCTACCTCAATCCTTATTGCAAGCACTATTTGGAAAGCACTCATCATCTCGACTACTGGTGCACTTCTGCGTTGGCTAAAGAACCATTACCAATTTGCTTTATTTATATCCAACAATGACCACTGGATAGTAGGCAGCAGTTGTCCAGTGACCAATGATAAGCAGATATACATAATAGATGGATGGATGCCCTTCTTTAGAATTTTGTACAACATTGTGTTGTTTACCTTATAAACCACAAAATCACATTGAAATTGGTCAGTCCTTATTTAAATGACAAAAATAAACTTTTTAGAGCTGCTGATTTCTCTCTGTTAGTTGATAAATTACTGCATAACTTTGCTTCCCAGCAGCTCAAATTACTTAAAACATATACCCCAGATAAAAAAAAAGTTGATAAACAGCTCTAATGTTACCAGGAAATGTTTTATTGCTATTTTTTTTCCTGTAAAGCCCATTAGCTATTTCTTGGGGATGCCTTCAAACAGTCCTAAACAATAGGAGAAAGCAAAAGAATGATAACCGCTCTCTAATGTCATTAAATACAGACTTGGCTCAAATTTCCATCAGTGACACGTTAAGTGCTGTGACATCTGCCTTTGTTTGGTCTGAGGAGGTGGTGAAACTGAGAGCTTCCTGTGACTCTAATGGCTCGATCTGGATCTGAGCCAAGTGTATCATATCTGTGTCTAAAACATCTTTTGGCCAGTGGTTATGTTTTGTGCAACGTGATTTTAAACTTTAATATTAAAGTCAATAATGCTCGGATATCAACTTTTACAAATTGCAGACATAATTGCATGAAAAAATAATAGATCTGCCATCATGTCCTTGTGGTGTTAAACAAAACACCATCCAGGTATCGCAACACTGCAGAAGCGAGTACAGCTGCAGCCCACGTTCCAAAGTAGGTTACACAACTTAAAACTTTCAACAGAAATGATCTTATCTAGCTGTACGTGAGCAACTCAAGCTGAAACAACAAAGCAGCAGCATGAATGGGTTTGACACTCCCCCCTCAGCCCTCCTCCTTTTAACAGTGAGCCTCTTGTCAACAAGAGAGCTGTGGTGACCTTTCGTGCAAACTTTCAAACTTGAATATGGGATGCAATGTGAATACAAAATGCATTTGTATCACTAAAACGCTGTAGTTCTTCACTGACTAGAGATGGACTTCATTTTTTATCTTTGCAGTGGAAGTTAGTTTAGTTATCTGCCCACATTACAGAGTGCTGGAGTTTGTTTGAGAACACTGCATACAACCATGGCTGGCTGAGCCTGGCTGTCAGTCCTGGTCTGGGAGCTTCTGTTCTCTCTCCCACTTCCAGCACAGCGTGCTGCACTGCTCTTGGTTGCAGTCACATGTGGTTCCATGTGAGCCTCCTGCAGGAACACACAGCAGCTGGAGGAAGGAGACCTGCTCTGTTGTCAGCTGTTTATGCCAGAACTGACTGCTCTGTGAAACTAAGTGGTTGAGTTGTGGGTGACTTCCCCCTCCTGCCTCCCCCCAAACGTTCATCGCATTTATTCTCCTCCACTGCAGCTGGAAAAACATATTATGCATTAAAGGCAGACAATGAGCCTCTCATATAGCCCAGTAATGGAGCCCACTCTTGTGAAGTATGTATGTACTTACTGGAGGTACTACTATGGATCAGAAGAATAAAACACCTAACTTTTGTGTTTGTGCATCATTTATAGTCTTAAAACAGCTGCGATGCACACCTTTGTACATAGTAGAAAGTGAAGTAATAAAGACAATGCTGTCAACAAACCAGAACTGACAATGCTCCTTTGATGGGTGCAAGTATGTTTGTTTGGCTCCATCTGCTGGTTAACTCAGCAAACAACTGTCCGGCACTTGAAATTGCTGTAAACATCAATGATCCCAAACACATCTCATCTTCTGAGAGTTGCAAGCAAGTATATTCTGTTTGATGAGTGTTTCGCGGTGCTTCTGTTTCTCCACTTTTCTTCTGTTGTTAATGGTCTTTGCTTGCCTAGTTCCAACTTTTGATTATATTTCTGTGATTTATTTGAATACATATCTGTATATACTTCATTGCATAAAAAAAAATAATTGATTCCCTCCAAATTTTGGACTTAAGATGCTCCCATCTCTTTAATGGTCACAGATTTATTAAACTAAGCATCTAAAAGTGCAAATCCATCCATCCATTCCTACTCGTATTATAATGCTATAAGGTAAATTTTGTTTTATTTCACCTACCTGAAATCTCACAATAGTTAAAGCAGAAAATATACATTTTGATAGGATAGAAATAGTGAAGTGTATCTAAGGCTGGAGAAAAGAATGAAAAGATATAAGGCAGCCTGTATTAACACAATGACGCATTAACTCTTCCTCAGGACTGGATTTCAGAAATGGAACAAAGAGGATTAGAAGAGACAGCACACCTAGAGCAGGCGTCTGATATGTACACAATCCATCAAATAATAGCCAGTGGAATAAGACGTCGTTTCTAAGGTAAAGATCTGGAAATACTGTTTAAATAAAAGTCAGGAATATGTTGGTTCAGTCTAATTTGGTAAGAATATATGCTAATTCATTTATTGGTGGGACAATAAAGTAATAAGCAGACAATATTTAAGTGTCAAAGTCTGAGAGATGAATTATTTTACATTTTTCTTAGAATCATTTAAACGGAGCAGTAATTTAATAAAAAGTGGTTTCATTCTGATTTCATTTGCAGGTATGTTAAGCTGAAACTCAGAGAAAATGTGAGCAGCAAATTGGGCAGCAATGCGTATTTTAGCCTGTAGACTTTGAATAAATCCTTACTGATTTATTCAAAGCACTAATCTTAAAGAAAGTTATTTTATATAGATAACTATGCCTCAGTAGTGGTTTTGTTAGTCTGTTCAGTCAATCTTCGAATGGACCAGTTGATACAAGTAGATTCCAGGGGTAAAATTGTATAAAGCAGATAGAAAATAAACTGTCAAATCCCAAAAGTCAACAAGGTGATGTTTCCGGCAGGTTAGCATTTTTATTTCTTTTTCTAAATTGTTTATTTCTATTTTATTTGACATAGTCAAGGAAGTGTTTACTTGTAAAGTGGAAAGAATATGATGCTTTCTTCTACCTACAGAGAAGAAAAATCACAACATTGGTAAACATTCAACTAGGGCTGCAAGATTAGTGGATTTCAACCTGCTCCTAATGCCCAACTGTGCACCATGTTTCTGATGTTTCTCTACTGCTGCACACCTTAAATAATTAGATGATTGACAAGTTTCTGCTGCAGATGATGGCATATATAGAAGGGGAATCAGTTTATATCACATACAGTTTAGTCATAACTAAAATTGGCTCAGTAAAAGTCCAGGCCTATATCCAGTTAAGAAAATGTGGGAAGAGTTAGAAAGTGGCACCCCAGACCCTTACCATCCAGTCTGTAAGAGTTTAAGGTATTAGATTAGAATAAGAGGAAGAAATTAAGGAATGTAAACACATGTAAAAAACAAAAAATACAAACAATAAAACACAACTTGCAGCCCAATTTACAGCAGTCCTTTTCTTTTATCTATACTCATAAAAAACTCTAGAAGCTGTCTTATTTCTTCCATTTCACATTACAAACCTGCATCTGTTTCTCTGAACACACTGACATTTTTGCCGTGGTTAGAAATTGTAGACATTTTGAAAGAGTGAATACTTAATCCTCAGATATCAAAAAACATTTCTTTTTATATAAACTGTTTCTGGTCAGGAGAAGATTAATCCATCAGGTGACACCATGATAAAAAGAAAAGTCTATTCCGGATGTTCCTGAATCACAAGGTGTGAAGGGACTTTGGCCCCCAGAAATTGCTGTGTCTTGTGAGGGATGCTCTGAAAGCACAAATCTGACAGGACTGTGATACACACCTGGCTGCTTCTTCATCTTCATCTTCTTCTCCTCCTTAGGTATGAAGTTTTCATTTGACTTTGAGGGAAAATATATATCATTTTATAAACAGAGTTGTTACTGCATAGACAATATAATGCCTCCATTGATGCATTTATATACATTACTCTCAAAGGATAGAACTATAAACATCAAATGTTCTTAATCTAAATGTTGTCTTTCTTAAACTTAATCCTACTCATCTTTTCTTTTGAAACACTAAATCATTCACGCCTTGTGCATTGAAATGCAGTGAGATTCAGCTTGATTTTCAGTGAAAGAACCAAAGTTTATAAACATTAACGGAGTCATATGACAGTCAGTGTCTCGGTCTGTTACATAATAACTTCAACAAAGTAAAATCTCAGCTTTATGACCAGTCGGTTAGCAACTTTGGATCTTCATATTCTATTAAAAAGACATTGAGGAGCATTAAATGTAACATAAATGTAATTGTTTGCAGGTTATTTTAAAGGCAGATATCTTCTTTCCTCATTTTCAGCTGTTGGTAGAATCACTGCTATGGAGACTCTTGGCCTAAGGAAGACTCAGTCCTTGAGGAATCTCTCTGGGGCTCAGGAAAGATCTTGGATCATGTCATCGACAGCTAACTGGAACAGGAAGTCTGTCTCTCAGCTGGTGCAGCAGTAAGTTCACACATGGGGTCACATTCTTGGAGACATTTTTACAACCCAGCAAATGTCAGCAAATAAATTACGTACTCAATAAATAAATTCCTTATGTATATTAGGTACCAAAGCTGTGCGGACCTAAGGAGTTCAGAAAAATCAGAGCAAGGATTTGAGGTTAGACTCTTTTTTAACGTGATCATATCCCATATCAGTGCAAAAGTTTAATATCAACTTGTATCTTCAGGATTCAGAAACCTGTGCGGACAGCCGTTGGAAGAGGCTGGACAGCAGGGAGACTGGGAGCCTCTGGAGTAATATGTCCAGGAGTCGCTCCATGGACTTCCTCCCTCAGAGAGAGACTACTGGGACCAGAGCTCTGCGGGCCCTGTTTGAGTCCAAAGCCACCCTGCAGCAGGACTACCACAGCAGTCCTCGACTGAACTGCCTGCCCTCTGCCAGTGGGAAAACAGTGAGAGACGGTCCTCTGCAGGACTGGAGAAGTTACAACACCCTGCAGAAGGAAACTTCGGTTCTGGTGAGAGACAGACCAACTGTGATTGGTTGCATGTCACAAGATACTATCAATACACACAGTTCTATATGAATATGTGTTGAACATGTTAAAATTTGGCTACATTTAAGACATAAACTTAAATTTATTGGGATTAGTAGCGGACCAACACAAAGGGGTGCACAACGTCGGAGCTGTACATTTTTACATATACATATATACACATACACACATACATATATATATATATATATATATATATATATATATATATATAGATATATAGATACATACATATATATATACATATATA
>NW_015151119.1:253424-278219 GCF_000732505.1 Cyprinodon variegatus
TAATGATCAGGTGGCCATTATTGACCCTTTAATATCTATGTATGTATATATATATATATATATATATATATATATATATATATATATATATATATACAAGTATGTTTGTGTATGCATGTGTATATATGTATGTATGTAAACACAGTTATCTTCACTCAAAGTGCTCAAAGTGATGATAACTCTGTCAGTAATGTCAATAATGATCAGGTGGCCATTATTGACCCTTTAATATCCAAAGAGCCATTTTGAGTCATACAATCAAAAAGCATGTGACTTTTTTTCTTTTTATAAAACACAGCCTATTATTTTTGTTTAATATCTGCCAGATATACAGTATCTGCCATCTTAAAGCTACAGTGGATAATTTTCAGCGACATCTAATGGTCAGACTCAAGATTGCAGCAACATCTTTTAATGGCGATCTCTGCTGTCACTAGTTTGTGCTCTTCACTTCTGTAGCCCTTATATGCATGAATTATGAAAGCAATGGTGAATATTATTTCTCAAGTGTTTTTACTCTTCTTAGGACATAAAAAATTGTCAACTTATTTTTCTTCAATGATAGTCTTCTTCCTTAAAGTCACAGATATATCCAATGCAGTGGATTATATGCACCTGAGTACTCAACATAAAATATTATGGAGTTATGCACATTTTAACAAATTTCATCCTACTGTAGGTCCAATATTTAAAACTTAATGAGAAAACCAATGACACCCTGAAAAAAATCTTTAACCTAAATGTGCAACAATCATCTCCAAAAAAAGAAACATCACTGTGGGTCTTCAGAGTTCTATCTGAATGTAGGACAGTATAACAAAATCAAAACATTAACTGTATTTCTAGTTTCTGTATAACCTAACATCTTGATGGCCATCACACCTAAATTCTAGGAAAAATTTCAAGGCATCCAAGACTCCCAGCATTGGATGCAGATTTGGTCTTCTGTGTGCCATTTTGACATCTGTTTGCATTTTTTATTTTTATTTTTTTACCTCTGTAAGTTTGAGTATGGTCAGGTGCCCTGCGCCCATCATTTGAAGCTTCCTGATGCTGACCTTCCTCTGTATCCTGGCATTCATCACCCTCACTTTCTTTATCCTTATTGTCTGCATGCCAATCATCAGTTCACTCTTGTAGCCTCTCATCAGCACCACTGGCACTACACTCTCTTTCCTCATGACAGCTAGAACTGGATAGAATTTCTTGAACTATTCTTTCCTATTGTTTGATGTGTTTAAAGTTTACTGTATAATTAATTGGTAAAGTTACACAAAATATACTAAAATGTAAATTATAAGCGATTAGCTTATACATGTAACAGTAAAACACTGAGTTATAATCAAAACAATCACAAGACACTGTAGAGCAATTATAACTTCTGTCCAAAAAAATATAATGGGTGATGCATGATGTGCACTTACCTGGACACATGGTTAATAGTGACTTTCTACATATTGGATTAAAGAATTTTATATCTCAAACTGATAATATGCTTCCTTAGATGGTATTGTGAATCATCATATTTTTTTCACCTGTTAGGGGCTTCTACTAGAGAGGGATTGAGAGGATTTTCCAGCAGTGGTCGACAGGGTTGCCTATTTGTTGGGTATCTTGGATTCAGAAGACATTTACTTGCAGTTATAATAACTGACCACTGAATTGAACTCGATAGAGGGCGGCAGCAGAAGGTGTTCTAGACGCTGATATGCAGTTCCACCAGAGAAACCAATGCATTAAAGAGATATTCACTTTTTATGAGCTGTCCACTACAGTTACCCTTACAGTTACACTCAACCAGAGAAGATGGGACACTGTATTATTAACCTAATAGCAACATGAACAGTTTGTTTGAACTATTTAACTGAATAGCATCTTGTCAATCCACAGAGAACAACCCAGGTGGACGGACGAAAGGCCACAAATGGCCTCCCAGAGAGTCACAACACAAGATCCAGACATACACAGGGTGAGCAGTGGCATTTCACTTTGTGTTTATACTCACTGACATATAAGAGGGCAGGTGGTATTAGTGCCCGAATCCCCTCTGAACTCATTCACATACTGCATAACCAGCTGTCTCTACAGTTTATTCATCTTTTCTTTTTAGTTCTTAGAAAAATGCGGGTAAACACCTATATTTGTGCATAAAGCATCGCTTGAATATCCACAAATGTATAGTATGTCAAATAGATCTATGTCAAGGTTAAATTAAATTTATCACAATCAATATTAGGGACATTTAAAGTACTGCAGGGTAAATCTTAAACCAAGGGTTTTGAGGAGGCACCACTGTGTTGTTACACAGAGGAAGGAAAAGAGCTAAATAAAGACAAGGACTCTGTGGTGTAAATACATAGCTATGTGTTCTAGACACAAGCTTAAGATAGGAGTGAGGCCATCGCTGACGGCCCTGACCGTCATGCAAACCTTGACCCCGTAAAGCAGGGGAACTGATATTGCTTCGATTCTCTGACGTCTTCCCCCTGTGATCTTTGTAGTATGAGTAAGGGAAAGACGATGGGTGAGTGAGCATTTTAAGGTATGAGGTAATGTCTAAAAACAACTCCCACCACCGCACCCCCGTCCCTTCAGAAATGTGCATATTTAAAATCAGACTGAAAACTGGTGAAATATCAATCCAAATTCAGTTATCAAAACCATTTTTACATCTTGTTTTGATAGAATCCCAAAGTCTGTATATTTAATTTGGATTTTAAGTATGCAAATACAAGGGAGTGCATTCAGTATTATCAATTTAAGAATACAAATGTTGCCTTGAAAGCAAATGAAAATCATAAACATTAGATTTTTGTTATTTTGACAAAAACCTCTGAAGGATGTGGCAATGAAAAAGAAAAAGAAAACCCCATGGAAACTAAATGCTCTTAAGCCAAAGAGTTTTGCAAGTATGATTTGAGTCTGGCATCTCTTTCTTAAGCAAGTCCTATCAACTCAGCAGAGTTTTAACCCCCTATGAGTATAAGGTATAAGTCTGATTTGTAGTTTGTGACAAGTTTGCTATAAAGAGGGCACATGTAACCAGTGGTGGCTGCTGGTCTCTGAAACAGGGAAGCTCTTTGGTGTTAATCAAATTCAAATGTCACGTATTTCATTAACAAATGTTAAAACACAAAACACATCATTACAACGGGGTAAAATAGCTGTTGTGAAGCGCTCTGAAATGATAAACTCAAGAAACCACGGCAAGAGTTCAGTACAAGACGACCGTTCTGACTTAATTATCACTTCTCCTTTTCGACTCAGGAGTGAGGAAAACCTCCTCACTGTCTGACCACTATCAGTCAAAAATCCTTAAGTATATTTGCCATTCAGCATCGAGCAGCCAGCTTTACAACCCGCCCATGCTCTATAGACCCCCTAAGAGGTTTAGCCTCACTGGAAGCGATGTATTTTGGCATGCTATCCAATCATTGCTCTACTTTCTAACAGCTTACTTCAATAGACCAAGGCTCAAAACTCAACAGGGATTTCTCATAGAGGCTGACCAGCAGTGTCCTGCTGCTCTAGAGCTGAGGGGAGATCATTTCTGAGAGCAGAATAAACATCTTATTAATGCACAACATACTCATGAAATCAGGCATATTTCATTGCATATCTCATGAAGTTAAATAACTACATTTATGACGTTTGATACATATTTTACTAATTTTACCAAACTTACAAGAGAGGTTTAGCCTTCCTACTATTCAATGTGAAATCACCAGACTAGTAAACTAGTTTCAACAAACTAATAAAGAAAAGTGATTTGATCACACAAGTACAACATTTTGTTGTGTACTATGTTAAAAATACGTGTGACCAAAAGGTAGAAGTAGACATCACTATGAAGAAAATGTACCCACACAGAAGCACAGTGGTGGTAGCATCATGCTGTGGGAATTCTGTTGGTCAACAGGTAAGCAGGATGTATACAAGATAATAGGAAGATTAATGGAGTTAGATATAGGACAATCTGAGGGAAAAGTTGTTGAGGTCAGAAAGACTTGAGAAAAGGGTGGAAGATTTTCTTCCTGGACAGTGACTGTAAACATACAGGCAGAGCTGCAATGGGGTACCTTAGATCCCATAATACTGTGTGAGAATTCAACAGTCATGTCATCCACCAACAAAGGTGATTTCATAAAGAAATTACTTTATTCAAAAGTTACAAATAAAATACATTAATGCTTGTGGGTTTAACATCACAAAATGTGAAAAAGTTGACACAGCAGGAATACTTTTGCAAGGCTCGCTCTCCGTTGAAAGCTTTGTTGTCTCGACCACCAAAATAGAGCCTTCCGTGACTTCCTGTGTGTTATTTCAACATGCTCCCCCCAGGCACCCAATGACAGACTAATGGTCACACCCAGCGCCCATAATAGTGGGTGACAATGCAGCTGTGGGAAAGGGAGGGGATGGGGTGTCCCAGTCTATCAGAAACCAACAGGGGTGACTGAGTCAGGCCCGTAGCAGCAGCCAGCCCACTATCCCAAAATAGCCAAAGTCCTCACACTGGGACAGATAAAAATCAGCTGTCACCGAGACCACAGGACTAGAGAGACTTCAGTCATCGGCTCACAGGAAGAGAGGAGACAGTCTGAGCTACACATCGTAGGAGCCTGAACAGTTGGTTATACGGCAGAGATACACAGGGAGGGAACACAGTGATTAAAGCTGGATGGTGCTTCAGTAAGTACACATTCAATTATAATAAATTTTAGATATTATTAGGATAACAATAGTTAATTGGTTAAATATGGATAATACAGATCTAAAACAAACAGATGAAATGTTTTGAGAGATTTATGATTAATGACACATGCACTAGATCATTTCCAAAATAATAGTGTTTTTATTAGTTGTAAAACTGTGTTGATGAAAAACTTTGTGAAAACTTGATTTATTTAATCTCTATTGAATGCAAAATATGTTTGGTTGTACATAAATGTTTGGTTTTAAAGGTGTTTTTTTTTTTTTTTCACCAGCAAATACAGTTTTACTTATCCTTAATTACTAAATTAATAATGTAAACATTAGAATGAGGCACTGCTTAAGAGTATTGTTGCGAAATTTTAAAGCTTTTCTACCTGAATTTGATTTTACAAATCAAAATGGGAAAATAAAAAAAAAAACTCTGAAAAAGATGAACTCAAACCTATATGCTTCGAGCAGTCATAAATTAGAAGAGGCAAACAGTCCCTTTAGAAAAGGGTTAGGATCTAATTTTTAAATAAAAAACAACTATTTCATTTGAGTTGAGAGTTTGAACTGGGTTTAGCATCTCACAATAGGATCTAGCCCACTTAGCATTGTTAAAGGTGTCTTTTTCCTAGACATGTAGTTCTGACCTCAACTTTAGGATTTCTAAAGGGCTGCCAAGATTTCTGCTTCCATCAAAACAGATAAATAGATAATTTTGCTGTACTTGTTTGACCCTTCCTGTTTGCTATTGAAAGTCTTGCTCTCCCAAAGCTTGAATGAGCTGCTAATGTGTATTAGAAGGAAGATATTTTAATTCAAATATCTTCCTACGTCTCTCTACTTTTTTGAATTACCTTACCAATTAAATTTTCTTCTCCTAATAACATCTTTAACACAAAATAATTTTTTTGTTTTGCTTACATAAAAAACCCATTGTTCATCATTCACATGAAAATGGTTCTGGTTTTTGCAATTTCGGAATATTCCATTAATTGCACTTATGAGGTGAATGTATTTCAGAAATTTTTGACCATTTGGTCTTCTTGGCTTAAATTAAGCTACAATTTGGTCTGACTACTGGACTACTGCAGAATCTTATACTTTATCTCCCAATAATAATTTATAATAAGGTTTAAAATGTCTGCATTAAAAGAGGAAGAGGAAACCACAGTGGTATGTATGGGATACCTAGATAGAGAGGAAGCCCTTTAACATGAGCAGCTTTTTTTATCGCAGTCTGTGAATGTGGCAACAATCCTGAACAGCTGATGGCGTGGAAGGTGGTAAAGAACAAATAGCAACCGCATTTCAACGCCATTTGCACAGCTGCTAGCCAAAAAAAACCCACCCATTAATGTGCCACTAATAGCTCCTTTCCATTCCTGGAGTCCAGTTTAAAGAGATGCAAGCGGAAACTGCTGTAAGAAAAAAGTGGGGATCACATAAAAAATATTCAGATTTCCCTGAGTCAATAAAGGCAACAACCTTTTAATCTTTACTGATTTCAAACTAGCTGGTTTTACAAATCAGTGTCTGTGTGAACATACTGTTGAGTGACCTCAGAGTATGGAGGACCAGGATTTCGGCATGCAAAGCTGTCAGGGGCTTTATTCTTTGTATGCACTCATGTATAAAAATGCTTTAAGTCCAAGCCTGCGAGCGGCGCCGGCACACGTGTCTATCCTTTTGTCCTGTGAGAGCTTACTGGGTGACAACTGAGGTGTGTTTCATTCTGGCCATTGACTGTAGGGATGATCTGTGCAGCACCCCTAGCTGTTGAACTTTAAACTCACTGTAATGTTTTATTAGTTATTTTGTTTTTGAAAACAGATGATAAAAATACTGGAACAGAAAACTCAGGATTTTTAAGTAACGTTTTGTGAAAATAAGCAATATCTTACCTATAGATTAGAACTATGTTGACATCTTTGTTGAGCATAAATAGGCAACAATTGGTCACTTTAAACAACTCAAAAGAAAAAATATGTCTATTTAACAATTTGCACAGTTTGTCTTGCTTTTGCGTTTTACTCAGTAGAATAATTTTTCTTCTACTAATTTCATGTAAATAACCACAAAATGCATGCTTAAAAACACTCTAAAAGTTCATAAAATATGTTTGCATGAACCACTTTGATGCTTTTTTCATGTTGTAGTGTTTTCATCGACTTTATTGTCAAGTTCCCTTAGGTCTCTCTCTGTATAAAACCAGCTGTTAGCATTAGCCTCAACGGCTAAGTAATCTGGATTGATTCTAATTGACGAGGCAAAGGGAGGTACCTACTGCAGATAAACATGTCTTAAATAAGCTAAACCAATTCAGTAAGCGTATTTTAAAAGAAGCAGATTAAAACTGTTGATAGCTGTTGTCAAACCAAAAATGGTAACATTGTAAGCTAAATTATATTTATATTTCCATGTGGAAAAAAAAAAAAAAAAAGGTGTCGTTTCAGGATTTTTGCAAGGTCATGCCATTGCATTCCACTGGTCAGGTGTTGAAGGTTTGACAGCAGATAGTTCACACAAAAAATGTGCAAACATTCTGGGTCACTCCAGCTGAGCTAGCAGTTGTTACTTTTTGTCCCCCCTGACTTTCATAGATAGTCCATGGTATGCAGACTGGTAAGGGTTTCAGGCAGGAGGAACGTGGTCCTGCCTATTTAGGATCAAAGTCTTTACAGGCTCATTTGTTTGCACATTTTTCATACTTTCATGATGTAAATCCACAAGCTTTTGTGAGTTACAGTAACCTGAAGCTGCAGCAGCTATAAGATGGATACCATTGTCACCATGAATAGATGCACCTAGGGTATCTAAAAATACAACTGGTTATCACGAAACATTCAACAGACCACTCACACAATCTGGTGTTGCCCTACATTTATCAAACTTTTATACTAGATTACATCAAACCTAGACAGAAGACATTAATCCATACAATGTTTAAATAACTTTTTTTCATTAATTTTGTATGTTTTTCTCTACAGATAACAAATATAATTCAACACTAAGCAAAGGAGGTACTTCAGTAGGACAAACCAGAGACAGGATATCTACGTCATCGTCGTTTAAAGACAGACTAGCTCTATATCTGTCAAGAACAGCGACCATCGACTCAGTGGAAGTCTCCAAACAGCCAGTGAGTTCCTGAGATGCTTTTCATTCCCCTCATATAAGAACATATTAGAACAACCCAATGGTTTGAAACAGATTTCCTGATCAAATTTATTGTATTTTACTGGTTTTGCCTGAATTATTATTTATTATTTATTTTTTTTTTGCAGGAGTTTAGAGGAACTCTACGAGCAAAGTCAAAAAGCAAGGTAATTTGTTGTAAAATTTGCGTCTCTTTTGCATTAGTGTGCTTCCTTACTAATGTGTGCTGTTTGACATATTAAACCTAAACTAATATAATGCACAATAATGCTATTTTGCATTATTGTGCATTACATTAACATTTTACACAAACATTCACAAATTTTCAGTCAGCATCTACTGGTATTTTATCTTTGGTAATGTACTTCAACTCTTTCAGGTTGAAATGCCTTGTGCCATTAACCTAATCTATACTCCCTCTAGAGATTCTTGATCAGATTCAAGCTGGGTATTTGACAGGATTGCTCCAAAACATACATTTTAGTTTCAGTCACATCAAACAGGTTTTTTGAATTAAACAATTACTGAAATAATAATTTTGTCCGAGCCATGAGTCATTTGGGGCTTAAATGTAAAACAAAGCAACACACTATATCACTGTAAGCCCTTTTTAACGTTTGATTCAGGGTGTGTGGGTGTGAAATGTGCTTACTAACAACTGTAAGTCTTCTTTAAACTTTGGTGTGATAGAAGATGGTTTGCTGTGAAAAAAAAAAACTACACATGAACATAGTAAAAGGTAAAGTATGGCTTACATAACTTTCCATATGTATGCATATTTTAAAATTATAATTTTTAAGGTAATATTCTCATAGCATTTTCTTTATCTTTTCTGTATTTTAAGATGGATGACGCAGAAAGGAAAATCACTGTTTCACAACCATTCAGTGATGAATACGACTTACCTCCTCCCCCGCCTCCTCCTGTACAACCTAGACCCTTTGAGTATGAAGGACCAATGTCTCTAAGTAGCCTCCCTGTGCCTCCACCTAAAGAAACATTCTCCACGTTCTACCAGCAACGGAATAAAAGTGAGCTAAAGAGGCTCTTTAAACACATTCACCCTGACCTGCGAGCAAGTCTCGATGATGCTGTTGATGATGAGATACTGAAAGCAGTGCAGTCAGAGTCCACTGAGGCAGCAGACGCAGCTTATCAGGGAGAAGTTCAGTCTATGAGATGGATCTTTGAAAACTGGACTCTTGACAATATTGGAGATCCTCATGAAACAAAAAAACTGTTGGATATGGAGGAGCTAAAAGGTGGAGATGTTAGAAGCACCTCTACAATGTTTGAGCCCATTGACAGCAAGCAGCACATACCAGCACAAAGACAGATGTCTGTCAGAGGGGATGTGAGAACATCAACATGGTTGTTTGAAACCCAGCCATTAGATTCCATTAGTAGAGCCAAAAGTGGAGAAGCCGAACTGGTAGAGGCACTCCTAAAAGAACCAATACAGCCTGGTGATGTAAGAGGGACCAGGTTACTCTTTGAGTCCAAACCACTGAGTGACTTAGGCCGATGCAATTCTATCGAAGATTGTAGCGTCCTGAAACTGAAATCGGAGCTTCAAGAGCAGAAAGGAGATGTCAGAAAAACTGTAAAACTATTCGAGACAGAACCCTGCTGTGCCATCAGAGACAAGAATGGTAGTATCCATGAGATTAAATCTATCTGCAGGGAGGAAATCAACAGTGGCAAACTCAGTACTGCCCGCTGGCTTTTTGAAACCAAGCCATTGGACATGATAAATAAAGGAAGTGATGAAGTGAAAATAATCCGGGGTATATCTCTGGAGGAGGGGCATAGAGGGGGTGTTGACCAGAAAAGGTGGATTTTTGAAACTCAGTCAATCGACGCAATAAAAGAAGATGCAGGAGTAAACACATTTGAAGGAATATTCACCGACAGCTCAGGGGGGTCTGATGTTGTCAATAAAGACAGACTGGAGCAAGAAAGAATAATTGGAGGAGATGTCAAATCTTCCATGTGGCTGTTTGAAACTCAGCCCATGGAGGCAATAAGTGATACCTATGAAGTAGGACGTCTGAAGAAAATCACTCTTTCAGCTGAAGAACAAGGGGAAGTAAAAGGAAAAAGACTAATGTTTGAAAATGGCAGCTTTCAGAAGACAAACTCCTTTAGAGAACAAGAGATTGAAAAGGGCGATGTAAAGGGATTCAAACAACTTTTTGAGACAATCCCCTTAAGTAGAATTACCCAGTTTGATGGGGACATAGCTGAGAGGCAGAAAACAGTTCTAGGTAACAAGGCAGAGATGGAAACCAACCCCCTATATGCAATCAAGGACAGCTCTGGAAACCTTCATGCGGTCACAACAGTCAGCCGAGAGGAATTCATCAAGGGGAAAGTCAAAAACTACAAGTGGATGTTTGAGACCAAGCCTTTAGATCAGCTGACAGATGGAAAAGATGTTGAGGTTATCAAAGGCATCACAAGACAGGAGGACACCACAGGTGATGTAAAGACAGCAAAATGGCTTTTTGAAACTCAGACCATTGATGGAATTCATTATAAGTTTAATCAAACAGAACAAAGCTCTTCAGCTGAAAATGAACCTTGCAAAGGGGATGTCAAGAGTTGTAAATGGTTATTTGAGACACAACCAATGGATATGCTGTACAGTAAAACGGAAACATCCAAGGATAAAGACTCCATTGAGGCTGATGTCAAGTCTATGACTT
The DNA here is from genome assembly GCF_000732505.1 of Cyprinodon variegatus. Classification (NCBI taxonomy): domain Eukaryota; kingdom Metazoa; phylum Chordata; class Actinopteri; order Cyprinodontiformes; family Cyprinodontidae; genus Cyprinodon; species Cyprinodon variegatus. The sequence continues at coordinate 263,993 of NW_015151119.1, forward strand.
GGCTTTTTGAGTCGCAACCCTTGGACAGCATAAGAGATGGTGAACCATACAGTTTGAGGTTGTGCAGCACCAAAAAGGACTCTATCAAACCAGAGGTTGCTGTTCAAACAGTGAAACATTTGTTTGAAACAGAGACTTTGGATGGAATGAGAAAATACTCAGATGCAGAACCCAACTTGAGGTGCATCAGCCAGGTCAACTTTCAATCGGGAGATGTGTCACGTGTCAAAGAACTTTTTGAGTCCCAATCACTTGATGAAATAGGGTCTGAAATTATGCCAACATCTGACGGGAAAAATCAAGGTGAAGACATTGAAAAAGGTGCGGTGCATAAAGTAACATGGATGTTTGAGAACTGTCCCATGAGCCAGATTAATAAAGATCAAGATGAAGATGGACTTAGCCTGGAAAGAGTTGGAGTTCTTGAGACTGGTGATGTACAAAACAAAAGTTTTGTCTTTGAAACCTCCTCATTGGACAAAATCCAAAAGGAACCACTCCAGGAGAAGTCAGTGTCTGTGGAAAATCAAATGGGCAATGTTGATGTGAAGTCTAGCACCATGATGTTTGAATCCCTGCCACTTTATGCCATCAGAGACAAAGAAGGCCAGTTTCATGAGGTGACCACTGTCAAAAAAGAAGAGGTAATGAGTGGTGATGTGAGAGGGGCAAGGTGGATGTTTGAGACAAAACCACTCGATGCCATCAAGGCAGAAAATGAAGTTTATGTGATTCGAGCTGTGACACAAGAAGATGTTAAGAAAGGGGATGTGAAATCAGCCAGATGGAAGTTTGAGACACAACCTCTGGATTCCCTCACTGATCGAGACAAACCTTCTGTTTGTGTTAGTGATGACTTTGAAAGCAGCAGTGTCCAGGAAAACAGAAAGATATTTGAATCTGACCAATCAAGCAAGAGGCTTTTTAGAATGGTTAGTGTCACCGATGTGCAGCGTGGGGATGTCAGGACCTCCACCTGGCTCTTTGAGAATCAGACCCTCGACAGTCTGAAAGGGGAAACTGAAGAGCAGAGTCCAGCTAAAACTGTCTACAGACAAGACAGTCAGAAGGGAGACGTGAAGCGCTGCACTTGGCTGTTTGAATCTCAACCACTGGACAAGATCAAGGAGTCTGAAGACACTTCGGAGCAAGCTATTGAAGAGATACCCAAAGCTGATGTGAAGTGTACCACATGGCTGTTTGAGACCACACCACTGGACAAAATCACGGCAAAAAGTGTTGCCGAGACCCTTTCCTACTTGCATGAAATGAAATGTGTGCACTCCAGTGGCATAATAATAGAAGCAAACGAAATAAGTCATGTTAATATGGCAAAATATCTCCTTGAATGCAGCAAAGCTGTGGAGATTCAGAAAGAGGACATTGTCCCTGGCAACATTAGAAACATCATGTTGCAACTCCTGCTCAAACCAACAATCATGCCACAAGTTACTCTTCTGAGAGAAGTTGAAAAAGGCCAAATTAACACCACAATATTGGAGCTTCCAGTTTTGATGTCAACAGTGACTGCCAACATTGAGAGTGATCAAAGAATACAGAACATTGCTAAGAGAATAGATGACTTCCTCATTCAAGATACAAATTTCAAAAAAGGAATCATAATGCAAGAGGCTGGAGAGGAAAAAGGAGAAATGTCAGTCTATTCACTTATCTGCAGCAATGACATGAAAACTGAGGGTAATGCAATGGAAAGGGGTGATGTTAAGACTACAATTGGAAATCTTTTAGCAACTGCCAATAGTCAGAGAGCCACAACATTGTGTAGAGTGGATGAAAATGAGAAGGGAAATGTGAATTTGTACAAAAGCTGCATCGAAAAGGGAGATCTCCAGTTTTTGAAGAGTCTTCATACTGATGAACCTGAATGTGAAGTTGTTCCTGGACTTACAATGAAGGAGCAAGTTGAAGCAGTACAGGGGAGTGTGCGTGAAGCAAAGAAAAGCCTCTGTCAACAAAAAGAACAGGTTGAAAGAACCGTTTGTGATGTGTTACCAGGAGATGTAAAAAACACCAAAAAAGTTTTCTCGTCTGAGTCCTTTTTCAGTGTTGATAACTGTATTCCTAAAGAAGAAATAATCCCAGGAGATGTTTCTTCAGCAAAGCAACAACTGGCTGCAAAGCAAACTGTGATCCTGGATAAAGAGGAAGTTGTACCTGGAGACATTAAGGCAACAATGGAGTCATTAGAGCGTGCAAAACAGCAAAGCATGTGTGTGGAAAAGGAGGTCATTAAACCCGGAACCATCTACGAAATGGATTTATCAGCTCATGGTCCTGTCGATGAAGGTAGCCAGCTACAGAAGGAAGTTATCGTATCTGGAGATGTGAGGGCAGCAAAAAAGTCCCTTGAAATGGCCAAACAGCAAAGCATGCAGGCTGAGCGTGAGGTCATTGTTCCTGGAAAAATATACAATCTAGGAGTTTCAGCACAAGAGGAATGCTCTTCAACTGTTACACAGTCTACATGTTCGTCCTCATCCAGATACCAGCAAATCAAGGCTAATCCAAAGGTCAGTAATGCAGAGAAGGCACAGAAAAGCAACATTTCCTTTGAGAATTGTCAACAAAGTGCAGTTCTAGAAAGCAATTGTGCCCAACAATCAATGCCATACATATGTTGTAATTCTATTGGCCAGACAGCTGAAGATGAAGTAGCAGAAGTAATTAAAGGAGATGTGAAGGCAGCCATTAGGTCTCTGCACAGTGCAGCAATAGAGCCAAGGTTTTTAGATAAGGAAAATGTTGTTAGAGGAAATGTGCAGTTGGCTTTGGAATCTCTTGGGAGGTCTAGTGTAAATGTATCAAAGGGAGACTATAAAGCTGCAATGATATACAGGGATTCAGGCAGGACATGCTCGGAGAAGAGCAAGACTTTTCACAATCAGTGTGTTATGGTGCCTTTACCTCCATCTGACCCAACATTATCTCCTTCAATTTCAGTAACCTGTGAAGGAAAGCCAAGGAACCCTACACAGATTTCAGCTAACAACCTCATAGCAAATGGAAATCCTTTATCACCCAGCTTGGAAAGAGCAACTTCATCTTCACTCTTAGAAAAGAACAAGAAGCTGAACAAGCAGAAGCCAGCTTTACCCCCAAAACCACAGTGGATTAAATCGATCAACATAGAAGCAGCAAACACCTCGCCAACTCCTGGTCCCAAAGTCATCTGTCCTGTTGGAGGAAACATGAAAGTACAGGTTACTCCTAAACAAAACCAGCATATTCATACACACCCCTTAGATACACCAGATGGGAAAGGGGATGATGAAATATTACAAAATGATGTTGATGAAGTACCTCAAGATTCATATCTATCAAATGAAGGCATCCCAATCGACTCAAACATTCAGAAAGATAAAAAGTTTAAAACACCTCCAATAGAGAGTAAATCAGGAGTTAATCTGAGAATGTCTAACAGTGGTAAAATACAAACAGAAAGAAATGTAATCCACAAAATAAATGCGCCTGAGGAGATCAATGTGGGCATTAAGAATCATACAGAGGTCGGGAAACAGGACATGAACATGAGCTTGAAGGCTGATCTACAGAATTCTGACAAAAAGAATAAAGAAGTTTTGGACGGGAAAGAATTGTCATCAAGTAGGATAAAAGTGATTTACGATAATGGTTGTAACAACAAACAAACAGGGAGAAACTTGCCTCAGTACCATGAACATAAGCCTAACCTGCCCAGTTACCAATCAAAGACTGAGGTGGAAACTTCCAAAAGTCATATGTCAGGTAAAGCAAACCATTCACAGCCAAATGACCAGAAACAAAACCAACAGCGCATGTCGGATAAGGTTGTCTTACGAGAAAAGAAAGTGAGGGAAACAGAGGAGGAAAGATGGCATAGACTTTCAGTGCACAAGGATGAGATCATGAAAGAAAATGTGGAGACAGCCATGGAAATCTTTGACAATCTAAGGAAACGAGAAGAACTCAAGGGAATCCTTTCTCAAGTGCAGGAGATAGAAGGAGAGCCCTGCAGTGTAGATGCAAGCTCCCTTAAGTCTTTGTACAACAATGTCCCTGTTTGGATGGTTACACCAAGAAATGCCAATAAAGTAAGAAAAGAGGAAAAGAAAGTTGCAGAATTACAGGATGATGATCTTGAAAGCATTTCTTCAGTTGAAAGTGCATTTGAAGATCTAGAGAAAGCTAGCAAGGACATAATGAAGCTGAAGGAACAGACATTAGCCAGACTTGTTGACATTGAAGAAACAATCAAAAAGGCTCTGTATTCTGTTTCTAACCTGAAATCTGAAGCAGACATTGCAGGTTTGTCGGGACTTTTTGACGAATCTTTGAAATCTGAGCAAAACTTTCAACCAGTCAATAGCATTAGGAAAATAAGTATAGGGTCAAGCAAGACCAAACCCTGTTCTAGCAAAGACTTACCAGAAGAGCTCAAAAATGCAAGCAGAAAACCATTTATCAGACAGCCCTCCTCTCAGTCTTCACCATCATTCATCTCGATACACTCTGCAAGGAAGCCTTCTGAGCAACAAAAACCACCAATGTCAACATTTAAACCAGACACAAAGGGCACTTCATATGGCTGCCATGATTCAAAGGAAGATGTGAATTCCTCTGTTTCTGAATCCCCAAAAAATGGACCCACCCCAGAACGCAAAGTCAGTGTGCTTGAGGTGAAGACTCTACCAGAGCAAAAACCTGGAATAATTGGTACCAAGACTGTCAGTGAAACATACGAGGAGAGTGACAGCTATGGCAATGTGTTTGTTTCTTCCATGACTTCGACCGTTGTCACAAATCACCCTGACAGTAAAACATCTCCTCTATTTGAAGTAGTGGGAAGCCCTCCTAGGTACGAAGTCATGACCCCCCCTTTATTGCAGAGATCTGGGCTTCGGTTTGAAAATACAGCCTCAAGAAACACCAAAGAGGATGGAACAGCATTTTTAACATTCAGGCAACCAACACAAAATAAGTAATTGAATGACTTAATTTGACAAGATTCCTGCAAACAAAGGGAGACTTTTATTCCATAAGTGTGTTTATCTTTTATGTCCATGAAGGAGTTTTAACAAGTTTACTATAACAAAATGTTAAGTATTTTATTGTTGTTTCTTTTTTACTGTAACCAGCTGATAAAATACCTATTATGTTTGTCTATTAAATAATAACCTTGTGACTTCTGATGTGTAAATCATCAAATAAATTAAAGGTTGAAATTATTGTAAGTTGTTTTAAGCTCTTTGCTAGATGTTAAGTTTTCAAAAACAAATTAAAAAATGTCAATAAAAATAAGCTAATTGTAATGCAGTTTGCATATTTTGCAAACTTTCTGCAATAAACTCAAAATATAATAAGGTTAGCATATGCTAAGGCTGTTTAACATTGTGCAGTGCCGCAGCACATTATCTAACACATCAGCCAAACACATGATCATAGAATTGTGGGAAAACAATATAAAGGTGTAGGGGGACTATAAAAAGCAGCACCTCTGGCAAGTTTATTCTTTAAAGCAGTTGTTTCCAATTTTTTCTTAGTGTGCTCCCCTTTGATCTAAAATAATGTTTTTTTTTAATAACCATAAGGTAAGTTTATAAATCAAACAATCAAACCTGCAATTAAAAAGAAAGATTAATCATTTACAAACAGATAAAAACAAGAGATCCATTACCTAAGATGCATTATTTTATTTAAATGGTAAATATAGTGATGTGAAAGAGCATATACCCTCTTACAGGTCAAAGCAGTTATAGCATTTTTTCACCTTTAAGACCATTAAACAGATTTTATCATCAGATAAATATACCGGTAAGCTGAGGAAACCCAAATCTACAGTTCTCAGTTGCTGACTATTCATTAAGTAGAAAAAACAAACAAACAATGCAACCAAGTCTTAAGTAAAAAATCTAATACTGTTACATCATGAATTAATTGTGAAATCTGAGTTTAGTTTCACCAACCATATCTTGTCAGATCTCTATAAACAAGAGATTACTTACTTAGGATCTGTTTGACAAGATGAACTAGGCTAAAATATATCAAAAAAGCAACCAAGAAGGTTTGGAGGGCTTTACTTCTCTTAATAAATACAATTATTAATGAAAAAATGCATTTTGCATTTGGTTATTTGTGTTTAATATTAAAATGGTTTGATTATGTAAACAATTTTAATGTGACAAAGATCAATGAGCAGAAGGTACTTATGAAGAGACAAAATACTTTGTCATAACTCCAAGTTAAAATCCATAGCAATACACGGCCTTGTGTATATAAAGACTCAAACTTACTGCGGATCCAGACATTTGAATTGAGAAAGCTTCCTGGAGGGGAAGTGAAACGTCTTCAAATCTTGGAAACCAAGTCCAGTAGATTTTTTTTTTTTTTTTTACTTTTACGGAATAAATATGACCTGGATGACTGAGAATCTTCATCAGCTCTAAGTTAAAATAAGACAAGTTGTCATTTCTGCAGCAGTCATGGATAACCTAAGATTCTCATGTACTTTTACTGTAACTTTAGTCTCATATTGTCTCTAGGATCCATCAACCAGAACCTTGCATCACCAAGCTCACCATATATGACAATGTTTAAAATTTGCCCATAAGTCAAGTTAAAGGTCACAAATCCATCCAAAACATCTAAAGTGATTTTAGTAGACTCAGTTGTTGGAACTTTGTGAATTACATGATTTTGTTGTCTCATTAGTTGATATATATTTATTTCCATTTTATGCTAAATTAAACTGCTTTATTGTAATGTTGGTGCAGATTCTCAGTCATCCAAGTCATAGTCATTCCAAAAAAGTTTTGACTTAGAAAACATACAAATAGAACTAGAACAAGCAGACCCGTTCTTATGGCTCAATTCGGATGATTTCTAAGCAAAAACAAGTTTTTGGGCTACAATATAAAGCTTTAAACTCAACGCTAATTCTTACATTTTAAATTGAAAAAGCTTCCTGGATGGCAGGAGAAATGTCTTCAAACTTGGAAACCATTGCCAAGTCCGGTGGATTGTTTTATAACTTTGTTGGAGTGCTTTATTGTAATCAGAACATTGCAAGTCCGGTTTTGACAAAGGGCTATAAAAAGTTAAAAACAAGAGATGCTACATAAAGTTACTGTAAAAGAAATTCTGTTTTCATCAACACAGTTCCAGGCACCTGTCAAGGAGATGTGTTCAGCCTGCTTAACACCGGTGTATCCGGTGGAAAAGATGGTGGTCAACAAGCTAAGCCTGCACCACAACTGCTTCTGCTGCAAGCACTGTAAGAAAAAGCTGAGGTGAGAATAATAAATTCTGGCTAAAACCATTTGAAAAATAAACATGATCTATTAAAGTAAAATGTTTTCCTTTTATCTCAAAAGCAATGAAATCCTCTTCAGTTGAGATGCACCATACTGCAGGGACAGTGCCATTAACCTAATCTTTTGATAATACTTAATTATAACACATATCTGAAGTCCGGACTAAAAGTTGGTTAATTTGGCCAAAAATTCAAAATATTTTTGATAACTTTCTTTAATCTTAAAACTTAAAGCTACAGTGCATAATTTTCAGCAACTTCTAATGGTTAAAATGCAGCAATGTTGCCCACACCACTTCTCCCCCTCCAACAATATGGAGGCCATCATGGTACAAAATGGCTTCCACCCATCTTGTCAAGTAAAAAAAGTTTTGTTTACATGGATAATATTATAAATAATATTTTATTAGACTGTGTAGGATATAAATTTTATACTGGTCTAACTTGCCACAGTCAGCTCTGTGCTGCCGGAGTATAAAGATGTCTATCTTGATACAAACACAACCCGCTCCTATGTAATTATAGATGGCTATTTCTAAGGCAACGCAAACATAAAAGTGAGACTTTCAGTTCATAGATGATAATAAATAACATGCTTATGAAGCTAAAGCATAAGACATTTCTGTCAGTAAATATTTCTCATTATTATACACTGCAGTTTTACATTTTGATTTATATTATAATTTCATGCTTTTTTATTTACATAAATGATTCTTACTGCTTTGTAGAGATGTTTTTTTTGCTTAATTGATTGATTAACTTTATTGATCTCAAAGTGGAGAAATGTAGTTGTTACTTTATGAATTGTAAAGTAACTTTAACAGTAACTTTTTTAAAGTAAATTTAAAAGTAAATTTACGTTACTTTATGCAATCAAGTAAACGTTGATTTACATTTACTTGATTGCCTTTATTTTTTTGCAGTAAAGTTCTGTCAAAGGCATAAAAAAAGCTCACAGTAAAAGTTTTGGAGAAAATCTAACCTAAAAAACGTAAACCTAAAGTTAGCTGATTTAATATGGCTTCCGTAAATTCCTTTTTCAATTTCGGGACTGGCTACCATTGTGGATTTCCAGCATTAATTGTAAAAATGGCGACCATTACCTGCAGTAATGTGCTCTGTTTTTTACCTCTTAATAAATCTTTGGAATTGTAAGAATAATTAACTTCTAATAATTAATTTATTTTTCCTTTAAATATGCAGCACTCACAACTATTCATCTCTTCATGGTGAGTTCTACTGCACTGCCCACTACCAACAGCTGTTCAAAAGAAAAGGGAACTATGATGAAGGATTTGGACACATACAGCATAAGGACCGCTGGCTTCACAAAAACAAAGCGACAGATGAACCTGATGCCAAAACCACAACTAAAATGACCAAAAAGGACTTACGTATTTCTGTTGAGGTATCGAGCACAAAGGAAAGCATAACCGAGCATGAAAAAAAGAGTTCAGCCGATGTTAAGGGTAAACTGAAAATAAAATGGCCACCAGAGAAGAATATAACCCGGGTTCAACCAACACAGCCAACAAATGCTCCAGTGCTGAAAAATAAGATGAATGATGCTGGCAAACATGCTAATGTCGGTGCATCAGAGCGTTGGAGGAATGAAAAATCGGACTACAGGAGAGAAATGATAAATACTGGAGGTAAGGGAAATGCTAAGACAGCTACATTGATCTCAGCTGAGAAACGGGTCTCAGAAAAACCAGTGTCAGTGAAAGACCCAACAAAAGCAGGCCATTTCCAAATCACCACCCCTCCAATGGTAAAGAAAGATGCTTCGTCCAGCTTTGCGAAAAGTGTACCTGTGAAACACCAAAGACCACTTCAGACAAGAGCGATCGACCGTTCAGAAATTAGCAACAGTCCAGTTTCTGACAAACCTAAAGCCTCTCTAAATAAAGTTCGGAAATCAGTACATTTTGCTCAGAATGTTGAATCGGCTTTAAGCGACAAGTCCATCCCGGTCAGTTCTGGAGAGAACAAAACTTTCCCAAAGAGCTCAAAGGCTGCGGGGGAAATAAATGACGTGAATCCGCATCCTTCAAGCAATCAACCCCAACAAATTGAGGAAAATCCCAAAATGACTACATGTCAAAACAATGAGGTGCCAACAACCGGGCCAAACCATCAGGACCCTGATGTTGACATGGAAAGCAGACAGGAGGTGGCACAATTAGATAATACAAGTCTGCTTGAAGATGCAAAGGCGGATAATGACTCTCTTCAGTGTCAAAGCCACAGAGAAGTACTCACTTTAGCTGAAGATGATAGTAGACAGCGTGAACCGTCTGAGACACCAGATGTTGTTTCAACAGATCAAGTCAACAAATATGAATCTGAGGATCTAAGTGATCCACAAACTCCTACAGGACAGGTGATCGTAGAGGAGGTCAGTCCTGAAATTAACGAAAACCAGTTGAAAACAACCAGTTCAAACAATGATAGAGAAACCAACGGAAATCAGAAGAAGCCGCTACCAAGAGTAAACTCAAAAACCAAACTGGCATCTTGGCCTAAAGGAAGGAGTCCTTTGACAAAGCTCTTCACATCAACTGGTAACGATAAAGCAACAAGAGTAGAAGCAAAGGATGCGAAGAAAACTGATGTAAAGTCTAGTGGTGGACTTTTTGGAAGACTGTTTCACTCATCCTCTGACACCACAAAGGCACCTGCAAATCAGGAAAAAAATAAAGTAGAACCTGTTGGTGAGAAATTAGTGGAGGCACAAGTAGTTAAAGCACATGACAATCAGAAGGAGAGCATTCCTGAAGTTTTGCCTCTAGAACCAGATGCTGAAAATCAGATCAACGTACAGCTTTCAGAGGCATCTACAGAGCCAGTCAACTCACCTAATCAGTCCATCAAAGAAGCCAGTGAGGATCTAACAGCTCCAGAGGAAACTCACGAAAACCCAGCTGATCAAGAGTCAGAATTACAGATCAGTGTAGCTAAGGAGCCGTCTGCAAGAGAACCAGAAATACAGCCTGAAGTCCCCCTATCTGATAAGCATTTAATGAACCAAATGCCAGAGGAATCAGTCACTGAGTTGACTGCTAAAGACAGCGGCGATGGCGATTCGTCTCAGCCTGTTTTCAATGATAATTTTGGAGACACTTTTAGCTTAGCCCAAGAGGTTAAAGCCCCTGTTCAGAAAAACACTGATACATGTTCTCCAAATTCAAACATACAGCCTGATGCACCTGATGTAATGGGTGGAAACCTGATCAGTGAAGCACTCTTCAGTCCCAGCAATGAAAATCCACCAGAACCCACCAACTTCTACGATTCATCTGATAGCTCCGGCTTTACAGGCTCCTCCTTTCCGACCACCTCAGCTGAGACTGCAGGAGCTTTTCATGATGATTTCAGCCTGATTGTAACTCAGTCACTACCAGCTGAAAATAATGCAATGACAGATCCACCAACCCTTCATGATTCAGTATCTGTAAAGCAAGATGACAACGCAGACCCATTCAGTGCAGTCAACCAGACAAGTGGGCAGATTGCTGAGTTAGACATATTTAGCTCAAACGATTTCTTCTCTCAGCCCGTTCTCTTTGATGTACCTGAGCAAAAAGCAGCAGGAGGTTCCGCCAATCAGTTTTCTGCCTTTCCTGATGATATCTTCGGAGTAAGCCATAGTTCAGACATTGCAGATATGTTTCCAATGCAGTCAAGCAACCCTAACATTTCTAATGCATTTGATGATTTACTCGGATCTGATGCATCTTCTACCGTGGCCCCTACCCCACAGATAGACCCTTTTGCGGGGGACATTTTTGCCTCAGATGGATTGCTATTTTCAGTTTCAGAACAAAGCAATGCTAACGTCATGGGGGACAGTCTGCTGGTAACCGAAAGTAACAACACAGAGCAGAAATCAGAGAGCAGCAGCTGGATGGATGATTTGCTTGGGTGAAGACAGGCTTTTGCTCTAACATCTCTTTATGTATACTCAGACAAAACTGTAGATATATGTAATACAAAAAATATTTCACTAACTTACATGTATTTCTTCACAATTAACACTAGAATCTTTTTTTTTTTTTTATAAACTTTGTTTAGTTTGTACTTTTGTATCCTGAAATTAAACAGAAATACAAATTTGTGATATGAATATGACGAGCTTTTCTTAGCACACTGACTTGTGTGATTGTGTGTTAATACATTCAAAGATTTAACATTTTAATAGAACTGTATCTTGTTAATAATTTTCTCTGGATGTATTCATTAAAGACTTATGTGTAATAAACTCTCCTAACTGGATATTTTGGGGGGTGGGAAATATATTACATTAAAATGTTTACATTTTCATTTTAGGTTTGAAATAACGTGGCAAGTTTACTTTGAAAAAGTACGAAGAATAATATTCATTTACTACAATTTAATGCTGAGAGTTTTATAGTTGAGTTCAGTTTGTTCACAAAAATAGTACATAAAATGTCGTTAGAGGTCCTGATAGTCTTAACAGAAAGAGGGGCCCGAAATCAAATTGTGCAAGGAGCCCCATTTACACACCTTAGGTTAGCCCTGCTAACCTAAGGTGTGTAAATGGGGCTCTTACAGTACCTCTTACTGCACCTCCATGCACCCCTGTGCTCCTCTATGAAAGAACAAGGACTTTTAATCTGATTAGAGGCAAATTTTCTAACAACAGTTGAAAATATTTTTTTCATAAAACAACCTTTGCATCCAGTGGACAATTTATTTTTACAGCTCATTCCCTAGGATAAGTGTATAATTTAGCATAATTATCAACATCATTGCACAAAAAATAAATAAAAACTAAGAAATGATTCCCCATAATTTGCTGTTCAGTTTTTATCAGGCGAACAACGCTGAATGGAACCTGCATCATAAACAAATGCCAGCCTTTTTTCTGGTGTTTTTACAATGAACATTTCAACACATGCAAGTAAACAATATCAATAAAATAAATATCTTAATTTAAAAGGAGGTATTTGGATTTTTCTGCACATTTTTGTCATCATTTGACTCCTCAAATGCAAGGCGAACTTATTCTTCACATGTACAGAAAAATTTGTTCTCTGTCAGGAGAGCAAAATAATGTACCGTACTTTTAAAAACAGGAAGGTTTTGTGCTGTTAAGGACATGTACGTGGATTTCCCAGGAGTTCTGGACTTGAGTTTTTGTGAAGAATAAAATGTCTCTGCCAAAAAAAGAACACTTTGTTCTTGTCATTGCAGCCTCAAGTAAAAAGAACACGTCTAATGTTTTTTTGACAAAAGTTAATAATCTTATTTTCTTAAGAGGAGACATACTGTAGTGCAGGAAGAACACACATTACAGAGACAGACAGAACCACTGAGAACTGGGCTATGACAGCTAACATCATTTAAAGAGGAGGTTTTAGGAAGGGGGATTAAATAAATGAAGAACAAATAAATAAACCACAACTGTGTCATAGTCAACCAAAAGCACTACCTTGGAGACTTGCAACACTAAGTAAGACAGAAGGGCCTTGTATTGCCAGAGTGAATTGTCTATAAATAGTTTCTCCAACAGCCACAAGGAGAGAAGTCTGTAGATATTTTAAAAGCACCGAAAAGGATCTGTGTCAAACCGAATGTTAAAACCTAAGTTCCCTAAGTCCTGTTAATAAAGTAACGCTCTCACCTTCATATATCCAGATTAGTCAGATTCTTGGCTGTACATCGCTGAGAACTTTCATTAGAATTAGGTGAAGGAAACTTAGTGAAAGGCTGTAAATTCACATAGAAAAGAACAGCAATGGCCTTAAAGGCAAAACATGCCACAAATGCTTTAGTGCTAGTGTGATCAGGGCTGAGTAAAAGGTTGCTGCAACTCAAGTCAATACAAAAGACATAGAAATGTTAAAATATAACCAGTACAACAAAAGGGTTAGGTTTGCTTTAAATGCCTTTCCCTGATCTTTCAAAAATGTTAATGAAAACAAATGCTCTTGCCTTGGCCTTTTTACCAAAGTGAAAACATTTTGCTGGTTTCCATTTTCTATTTTTTAGTAACCACTTAATTCTAAGGTGTGAATTGAGTGTAGGTTTAATTTAGCATTAGGCATTAACTGATTGGGTTTAGGGTTTTTGTCAGTATTACTAAATAGATGGGTTGTAAATAACAATCATCCATCCATCCATCATCCGTCACACTTCCCGAGCGGGGTCGCGCGGTGTTCTGGTGCCTATCTGCAGCTGTCTAGGGGCGAGAGGCGGATTACACCCTGGACAGGTCACCAGTCCATTGCAGAACTGACAATAATTGGAAGTCCATACAAATCAACCCATGGTCCTCACTATGTATAGCAAGATAAGAAAGTGTGTAAGTGTTTAATAGGGATGATTGAGTGTCTGTGTTTAATATCAAAAAGCTTAGCTATTTTATTTAGTGTGATATTTAAATTCTGCTGCATGTTAACACATAACATAACAACTTAACAGCCTACATTTACAGAAAACTATCAGACAAGAATATATTATCATGATTACAGACAAACACTCAGAGATGCAAAATCCTCCTCTTGTTTAATTACAATATCAGGCCAGAGGGTGGTGCAATTTGTACTTTCTTAAAGATCATGTGGCTCATGAAATGTAATTTAGAAATGAACCAACCTTTCCTAAATTTATAGTATTTAATCAGTTGGAAGCACTCAGAAAACAGCCACTAATATATTTTTTGAAAATATGGGGTTAATGTGAGTAATTTTTGAATAAACAACATACTTCACAGTAATCAGAATCAGAATCAGAATCAGAAATACTTTAATAATCCCAGAGGGAAATTACTTTTGTTACATGCTCTAGTTACAGTTTTTACATGATATATACACACATCCAACTATACAATATAATAAGATAAAAAATAAGAATAAAAAGAGATAAAATATATATACACATATAGCTCTTCTG
>NW_015151119.1:279296-296865 GCF_000732505.1 Cyprinodon variegatus
GTTAAAGGACTTCAGCCTCCTCAGGAAGAATAGTCGGCTTTGGCCCTTTTTGTAGACCGCCTCGGTGTTTCTAATGCAGTAATGCAGCAGACCAAGCTGTTTGAAAGAAGTGATTGACATTTGTTGAAACGTTTTTATTGTCATTTTGAACAAAATGTGACAACAAACTAAAAACACCTGATTTCATTATTTTCTTTCACATAAATGTAAGTATTTTTCTTTACACAAAAACTATATGTATGCATCTTTAAGAAAACAACAGTTTGGTTGTAGGAGTAGATTAGATTGTAACTGGTTTATGTTTTAACCATTTGGAGAAAAACATCAATAGCTGGAGACAAGGTTACTTTATTTAACTTTTGAGCACCTATTGTCAGTAAACATAATCTCGCAAATATTTAGAGTAATTCAGTTGTCAGAAGGTTAGACAACTAAAAGTGAAAAAAATATGTTTTTCCACTGATTATCATAATTATACATTGAAATTTATACTAGCCCTCTGTCATTATGAACCTATATGGACTACAGTTTGGTTGATTTAACTTGTGAGGCTTCCTCCAAGTCATGTTGATGATTTAGCTGCATCTTTTTCCTGTGAAACAAAACAAAACAGAAAATATGTTCATGTTAGAGCAGTGGAAAATCAGTAGTTCCAAACAATAAGGAAGAGATCATCAGCAAAGAATGAAACTTAAGGATTGTAAAAAAAAAAATGCCCAACAATCTGCAGGTGTTCAAAAGTGGGACTTCTGTACTTGTGGTGGAAACATGGTAAAATTAACTAAAATTTGTATAAAACACTAAGAAAAGTATGGAGAACACTTCATACTCACCAGAATGTGTTCATTTAGTCAAAGCGGCTAGTTCTTTTTTGGCCAGGACATTTCATACTTCACAAGAACCAGAATGTCCCAATTGAGGGACAATAAAGGGATTTTCTAATCTAACCAAAGTACAGAGCTCTTGGGAAGGCTAAATAATTAACTTCCTTTTCTGCATGAGATTATAGTGGTCAAAAAATTAATTAAAAAAAGATAAACTGGATAGAAAATCTGCCTATATAATGCATCGAAATCAAGCTGCAAGAACTCACTTCTCTCTATGAGATATAGAACAAGTTTGGCTTTGGAAAGTAATTAAGAACCATGAAAACTCAGGAATTTTTTTTAAAGATTGGGACAAAAAAAAGAAGTATTTTGTTAAAGAAGGTGTCTCTAAAATCCAGCTTTCTCACCATTTGCCTTCAGCTTCTTGGGTGGAATCAGGAAGCTCTGTTCTTCTGGTCTCAGGAAGCAGGAAGCAGAGGGCTCCACTGAGGATGGGAAGGCTGCTGTAGATGACGATAGGGATGGACCAGTGGTACACGGACAACATGTTGAGAGGTGGGGAAAGTAATCCCCCAACTCGACTGGCAATGGAGCCCAAACCAGAGGCTGTTTGTCTAAAACAACAATGTACAGATAAGCTCCTCATCAGTGTTTTTACTAGATTGATTTACTGCTCATTCCTTTCAATAAAATTTTTTGAAAAGATTGAAGGGTAGTATCACCATTAAAGAGCATCAGCTTACCTAAAAGATGTTGGAAACAGCTCTTGAACATACAGATTGCATATAGATCCTGCCCAGTTGGTCAAAATCCGTCCTCCAATTGCTAATGCAGTGACAGCAATGGCACTACCTGGAAAAGAACAAGTAAACACTTAGAAAGGATCTCACAAGACTTACAGTAGGTTATGAAGTCTATTAGGGCGTTTTCATGCCATAAATGCATCACAAATATTTATTTATTATTATATATATATATTATTTATATTTTCATCCTTTTCAAAAGTATTTTCACTACCAGTGGTACTTATTGTGATATGAAGGTCTTAAATGAAGGTCTTTTGAAATTGATGGAAAGTATTTTATTTTGTGATCATCCAACAATAAGCCCTATGTAATTACAGCAGTTTTATTATGTGTTGGAACATAATAACTTCTGTATGACCCGTCATACATATGAACACAAGTTAAAGGGTATGTCTTATTCTAGTACAATGGTGTTGTACAATAGGTACATATTTATGGATCAATATAGAAAGAGCTTGCTTTAAAACTGCTCTCTTAAAGCATACCTACAGTATAACCACCATGTGCATATTCATTAAGGTTGGAAGAACTATTTTTGGTATGCTTTATATATTATATCTTTTCTATGGTTTTGCTAAGAGTTGTATCAGTACATCAAAGGTTTGTAAAAACGAGGAAGTAAATGAATGCTTGTGTCCTTTTGGCTCCCATATTCGAAGGTTACATCAGCAAGCGATTATGGTTTCCTGACAAATTTTGTAAAGTTTTAACCATGGATGCCCTTTCTCACGCAAAACAGCTAAGACTTAAACTACTTCACCATGGGGACAGTTCAATAAATACAATAAATAAAGCTCCAAATTTAATTCACATTTTGGTTAAGGAATTGCAATTATTCAATATTAAATACAGGTTAAGAATAAATAAGAGTCTTTACTTTGAGGAACGGCGAGGATCAATAGGCACAGAAATCCTCCGATCAGAAGTGTTGACATGACTGACACCTTCCTTCCCACTGCCTCCAGAAGCCAAATGCAGATGATGTGAGCAGGTACTTCAGAGAGACCAAATAAGGCTTGGGTCAAGAAAATATCCAGCCCAAAGTTCCCCACATTCAAAGAAAGGCAGAAGTAGGTAACATTTAGCGAAAACCTGCAATAAAAAAAAGAAAAGAGTCAAACTTCAAGCTGTCATATGTCTGTTTTTTTCAGATTTCAATTTAAATGTAACTTACCATGCCATGATTATAGTAAGAAAATACTTCCTAAGAACAGGGGATTGGAAAAGACAAAGTATGCCTCTCTTTTGCTCAGGCTCTTTGATAACAATCTGCAATGCACAGGGGTGAACACAAAATCATGCTAACAGTAGCTCTAATTATAGCTCACCTGTCTATTTTTCATCTGCAATCCTAATTCACTGAGTTTTAATAAAAGAAGATACTCTTGTAAGTCCAGTATACATAGAACCCCAGCATGCTGAATACAGTATGCTGCTTAAACAGTATCCATTTCAAACAATATTATATCCCACAGTTGATCAGGTTATAACAAAAGAGTATTTCACCCAGACTTTGTCTGATTTGCCAACATAGAGCAGTGCATATTTGTGAAGTAGATGGAAAATAATGCATGATTTCAAATTTCTCTACAAATGAAAGTCTTAAAAGTATTAGTCAGGGGGGTGAGCTTTAAATTCATGTTTCTAATTATTTCAGCATTGGTTTGATTGATTCAAACATGATTTAATATACATGTGAGAGATTAAATACTAGAGTGTGCCTTTCCTCGGCCTAATAGGAGTAATAGTAGAGAAATTTTGTACTCTAAGCTGGAGTGTTATGCAGGGAGTTAAAGTGGGGATGACAGAGAGCAGCTTGTCTAACTCTAGACAAGGGTTAAATATATAGATAAAATACCCTTTAAAGTGCTTAAGACTCCCTCATGGCGTAAAAGGAAGACAGCTGTTGGGAAGTATTTCATCTGGATCTGTCAGTTCCTGTTTGGATCAGAACCCCTGGTTGGGCTATGGACTCCTGGATCTCAAAATTCCTGTTCTGAACTGTTTCCCTGACCTAGATCGGTCTTCTGCCTGCTCACTGGGGCTGCTACATCGGGGACACTCTGGATGGCTCAGCGCTGCATCTTGTTGGCAGTCCATCGACTGATCCTGCCTTATCTGAGAGTTGACTGTATGGTCTGGTGAACTGCAAAGTGCCTTGAGATGACATATGTTGTGAATTGGCACTATATCAAAAACTGAATTAAATTGAATTGAGAGGATGGACTGAACGGTGAACCAGGTAAGTGACTCACATGGATAATCATATTCTGTCAGATTATCATGGTCACTTACCATGTTGTGGTAAGGTTGAGGTGTTTCTCCCTCAACCAGAGTGCCAGTGATGGGCAATGCTTCGCCCTCCCCTGCAGTAGTTGCAGGTCCGCAGATCCACAGCAGCCGTGTTCTGTTTCTGTTCTGTTTTTATTTCCTTTTTTGTCATTAAACATTTTGAAACTTCCTACTGTCTGACCCTCCTGAATACTGGCTCCATCTGTCCTGTTTTATGACAATGTATTTCCTCATATTTATTTAGGAAATGATTCATATCTGTCTTAAAATCAAACAAGAACTGCGGAATTATAAAGTGAACACTGTACAGCTCATAGAAGAGGATCTTTCCCCTGAGAAGGGAACCAGAACCACCAGATAGCTAGGAAGAGGGGAGCACCAGCAGAGGTTCCAGTCTTTGTCTGGGAAGGCAGTACAACTTGGGGGCAGATACTTGGGTTCAGCAAAATGCACAACTGCTGTTAGACCTTAAAATAGCTTTGATATTTCTATTCTTCATTTCACACAAAAAAACTGAACTGCAGGTATTTTAAATATCTTAAGTGCTGGTGTCAGATATTACTATTACTGTGGGATAATGTGCAAACTCAGTGTAGACAGACCTCAGACCAGGATTCAGACCCAGGATAAATGGTCAGTCTACAATTTAAAAAAGAGAGCAGCATTTTTGCAAACCTGCCATGTCATGGCAGGACCAGTTAAATTAGGGGTTGGCCCCCCCCTCTTTTTTTGTTTGTTTATTTTAATATGGTGAACAGGAGGTCAAACAATCATTCATTATATTTTCCAATGCTGTAAACATTTGTATAATAAATAAATTAAAACCATAAAGGTAAAAATGTCTTGCAATGAAAATTTGTGTAGAGATCAGTGGTCATAGCCTGCAACACACGTTTTTAGTGCGGCGCTATGCCAGGCAAACAAAGCGGCGGATGCAACTTGGGCCATGGATCCCAAAGGCAAAAAAGGAAGATAGCTGATGAGAACAGAGGATTCAAAGAAGTATGGACCGAATCATTTGCTTTCATTACCAATGCGGAAGGATTGCCTGGTTGTCAAAAAAAAAAAATGCTTGAAAAGGCATTTCCAGGTAAGGCATGCTAAATATACAGCCACCCACCAAGTTGGGACTGAGAGAAAAAGTGCGATTGGAGAACCTCTGGAGAAATTTAGAGGAGATAAAGCATAGATTCAAGGGCAGATTAGACTTCTGCAACCGCACACATTAAATGTTGCTTGTGTCTGTTCGCAAATCAGTTTTGCTGGTATGCTTCTGCACCATCGGTCTGGAATTTCTAGGGATGCAAAGCAGTTTCCCGGCAAAGTCAAGGGGGAGCATATTCGAGAAATCACGAGAACTTCGATGGATTATACTTCCGAACCTCCTCGATTAACCTTTCGTTGTAGTTGTCCGTTGTGGTTGTTCCTTGGTTTTTAAAAATGGCACGCCCCCGCACCGAATCGAGAAGGACGACCACACAGCCAGCTGGAAAGGCATACCAAGGACCAATCAGAGATGCTTTTTGTTTTCGCACTCTGCTTGAGGTCTGCACGGGTTTGCAACCATCCGACACGTAGTCCAAATTTTTTTGAGGTGTGCAACGACGGTTGCAGAGGCTATGCATCAGAAGCATAAATTGGCCTTAAAGAAGTAGATTGCATCTCCAAACTCCACTACCTACTACTATCCATCAGGTAGCGCTCTTATGCAGGTATGTGAATTTTCTTCAATATTTTCCCCCCCAAATCCTAAAAATAAAATTAACACCAAGGAACGCTGGTGACAGAGGATGTGTGATTTTGGGGTTAGTGGGCACTGCTTGGATGGATGTCAGTTGCTGCTTGGTTCCTCATTATTCAATCAACTCCTTCCAACAGAAACATGTCCACTATAGTTAGATTTCTTTATCCTGTTTCTATAATTTCATCAATGCAACAAAACCTAAAACGCTCGGTGAATTCCACACAGTGAGACCTTTCACTGCCAATCTCTCACCACGTACTTTCACTGCCAATCTCTCACCACGTACCACTATGTGACATTTTCTCCAGGAGAAACATTTTATCAAGAATGCTTATTATGTATTTAAGCCCACGTAGTCCTTTTCTATAGTGGGCTAATACACTTAGAGCCTGTGTTGCCATTTGAGGCTTATATAAAACTTTTACATTTTTGTGGCTCCAGACAGATTTTTTCCTTTTTTGGTCCAGTTTGGGTTGCCGACCCCTGACTTAAATTAACAACTTTTAGTTCTGCAGAAAAACTTTGCTTTAAAGCTGATAGGAAGACAGGTGGAGCTAAGTACGGGGCAAATTCCATCCACTTCACAATTTTATGTTGGTCTGTCACATAAAAATCCACATAAAACACATTCAATTTTGTGGTTATAATGTAAAGAAATGTGGAGAACTTCAAGTATTTTTTGTCTGAAGGCAGATTTTCTCATTACACTAACAAAAATTTGCTTTCCTATTTTATTAATTTACTTTTTTTTTAATAGAGATGACAAAAAGTGAACAGCAGTACCTTCTCCAGCAATGAGTCTGAAACTTTGCGTTTGTTAATAGCCGCCACCTTGACAATCAGCTCTTTGGCCTCATCTGTCCGTCCTTGGTCCAACAACCATCTTGCCGACTCTGGAATAAACCTGTCAAAAATAAGCCAGACATTTTTCATCAGCCTCTTATATTGATATCTGACAGCAACATATATAAATATAACAGCAGTGGCCTTAAAGTGAAGGTTCAGCTCTACACATCCTCTACACATAGAGTAATCTAGCATACACAATTTGTTCTCCATGGAAATATTCTTATGGGGCTTTTAACTCTCATCATATTGCTCAAGTAATGGTCAAAACTCAATGTTTATTTTACTCTTTTAGATTAAGACCTATGTGAAATTCAGTTTTAGTAATAGCAACAACCTTTGAAAAGAAAAGAGCCGGTGTGATAACAGATTCATTAACATAAAAGCTAGAGATGCATCAATCAAATGGTCATGATGGGTCTTATCTGTTAGCGTCACATTGAATGCTGGAAAAGTTGAATTTATTTTTTCATATGCATTGAATACATCATAACAAAGAATTTCCACTATTTTGTGTCCTTAAACACATCCTCCAACAGCATTGATGCACGTTTTTCTATTTAGTAAAAGTGAAATTAAGTTTAAGCACATATGTTAACAATAATTTTGATAATCCTGTAATTCAGTTGTTTGCTGTTGGTTTGAACATTATTTCTACAATCAGAGAAAATGCAGCACAGGCTGTCTGTGAATCTGAATTGTTCAAAATCCAGTTAACAGGTCAGACTGTAAAAACCTGATCAATGCAACTCTAGAAAAACAGATCAACAAGAAGCAACAGGATAGGAAGAGATTTTCTTTTTTCCCACAGACCATATGTAAATGGCAACCAAGACAAATGGAGCAGCTGTGACAAGCTGAGCCAGCCTCCAGTCTCTGATGAAGTAGATCATGCCACCGAGGATGGCCTGTCCAATGGCACCAAAAAGTTGAGTTATGCATGCTCCCCATGATCGTTTGGACACCCCGATCCATTCAGTGCCTAACAGTAACCATAGAAGCACTTTGATTACCTTGAAATATCTAGAAATATCTATATAGTTAAATATGAAAGCACATGCAGGTAAAAAGTTGTTGAAATATATTAATACAATTTTTTTCTATTGTGGAGATTACAAGATATCAGAGACAAACTATCAACAATAACACTTTTTCCTTGTGATGATTGCAGTTTCTAGATTGCAATTAGTAAATGCACCCCCAGCCCCTTTTAATAAGCAAAATCATCTGTACTACATTTAATGACTATAACAGTCCAGCTACTGTGAGCATAGGGGGTCTATGTGGATGATGTTTAAAGATCAGCAGACACCAAGTATTCCAATAGGTACGTGAAAATATTTTATTTCTCAGGCTATAAAATTAAATAGGGCTGGGATCTGTTCTACTTTGTGAGAACCCAACAAAAAAAATAAAACAAGCTTTTTTCCCACCAAATAGTAAGTTTGTTTTATATGTTTGAGTTCAACTTCAGCTTTAAGATGCATCCAAACCAAGCAGAGGAACAGACTGGATGTAGAGAACAGCCTGGGATCAGCTGTTTTTCCACATCTGAGCTCTCGGAGTGAATCAAAGCAAGCTCAGGTGTCATTAATGTTGAAAAGAAAGTAAAACAAATGGATTGAGTCTGACTTTATTTTTTGTTCAGCATTTTTCCCCAATTCCTCGTTTAAATATGATTAGGGCACCAACTAACAATCATTTTGCAAATCGATTAATCTGTTGATTATTTTTTCATTAATAATGGGATAGCAAGCGTGTCGAGTTCTTTATATTCACAGTCAAAAGTTTTTTGTTTTTTTTTATCCTTAATGTAAATTGTTTATATATATTTTTTTACAGTTCTGTTATAATTACTGCTTTAAGTGGGTCGCTCTGTCAGCTAAAACCATGTTTTACAGTCTTTATACTCGCATTAACAATTAATCGATGACTAATTTAATTGAGTATTATTTCATTGAATCGATTAATCACAATTAATCTAATTAATAGTTGAATCCCTATAGGGAGGAAACTCAGTGGCACTCCAGTTTTTGGGGAAAAAATATACTTTTTTTTTTAATATTTGGCTCTCCAGGTAAAGAGACTGATCCCAACCAGGTTATTTAATATTTACAGGACTGATAAGTCCAAAAAACTTTTTTTAGGTATTTAAATGAATTTTTGTCTGCGATATCTGTTGGTTATGAATGTTTATTTATTGTGTGATGTTTTGAACTTCGAGCTGTCAGTCTTGTAGAAAGAAGAGCTATAAAACTGTGATACTTTAAGAAATGTTGGTTTAACCCAACATGTTTGATCATCACTGAGGGTATAAACATTTCCTAGCTCTCTGTAACTGATTTGCCCTTTCTGACCACTTTTCTGTTACTTTTGAAAGCATAATTTCCAATGACTCAGTTAACTCAAGAGACAGAATAAGAACATGCATTTTCAAGGATCGTGCTCCTTAAACCTTTAACCAGTGCTGGTATTATTGAACCCAGTTCTGTGATTGTTCCACAGTCTTTATTTGCAACTGGAAAACTGTGTTGCCGTTTTTGGCACAGCACTCCCCGGGTTAAAATCCTACTTAAAGGACAGGGACTTTTTAGCTTCAGTACATCAGAGACCACAGAAGAACATGTTTTCCCCAAAGGTTCATTCCCAGACCCCTCCTATTTAATATCTGCATGTTTCTTTAACTCAAACAACAACATAAGCTTCCATAATCATGCAAATGACACAGCTATATAAAGTAGTCTAGTTGTAAAAAGAAAAAAAAAAAGAAGGGGGATGGTGGACTATTATTATTATTTATTTATTTTTTCAGAAGCATGCATAACCTAATTAATATAGTCTATTAACTTAAAGCAATATGCAAGGTATGGTTGTTACATGTCAGGTACGCCAGTCATTGACCTTACAGTAGAACTGCAGCCAGTCCCTGGACTGGCATGCTTATCACAGCCCCTACATAGTTAGGGACCAATAGTCATGGCAGGCCACTTCTTTAATTTTTTTTATTTTGCTCTGGCTACTCGTAAGCCCACAGCCCACCAAATGTTGAAAGGGCAATATTAATGCCATTGCTGTTGATATATAGTAGAAACTTTTCACATTTAGTAATAAAATGTCACATAGGATAGTATGGGGTCATGGTCATTTAAGAAGGGGGAGGATTTTTTTTTTTTTTTTTTAAGAAGGGAGATGCCATCCCCTCTCATCTCGAGTAGTGGCTATATATTACGATGTCAACGGATGATTATGAACTCATTCAAACACAAGGTAAGTGCATAGATGAATTTAGTTCATGGATGTGCCTTAATGTTCTTCAGCTAAAAACAAAACTGAAGTTATTCCTGCTAGAAACCACCAATCAGTCTCTACATCTAAATGTAGTGATGGACTCAGACCAAAACCTTCAGAGGCTCATAAAGACAGGAATAAAACCAGCCTTCTAACACCTAAAGGACACGTCTGGGATTAAAGGACTAATTTTTCAGCAGGATCTTGGAGAAAAACTGATTGACACATTATTCTTAAGGAACTGATTTCTGCAATGGCTTCTTCACAGTTCTGCCTTAAAAGCTGATCAAATAGCTGCAGTTGATCCACAATGCTGCTGCCTGGGTCTCCACTAAATATGATTACATTACCACAGTTCTAAGGTTGTTATATTTGCTTCACCTCTTTCAGAGAATAGACTTCTCTTGGTCTATAACTTAATGGCTTAAAACCAAAATACATTACAGACTTCTTGTAGCAAGCGCTCAGACCTCTCGGGTCTGTTTAAGTTTGCCGTCTATGTTACCTTTCATTCTCTTATTAATCGTTTTATCATTAACCTTTTTATGATCGTCTTATCGTTTTTAATTATTAATTTTTATTACTTTTTTTGTTTCTGAATTATTTACACTTATAGTGGAGAATGTTCTTATTCCCGGTGGATCATCTAAATAAGAGGTCCTCCTAATTGTGAATCATTCTGGTGATATGTTAACGTAAGGCCGTCCTATGTTCTCGTCCTCATATTCACTTACCGGGGGTGAGCCTGACATAGTGGAAAAATTGCATATCTTCTTTTGGAAAGTAAGCTTGTACGAGTGATGTAAACAGCATCTTTTAAACAGAGCGTGTACGAGGAGAAATGGACTTGTGCATGCTCTGGCAAGCATTTAATAGGCATTCCCTCTCAGGAGCGGGTACGGGGTTGTGCATGTGCTTTTTTTTTTTAAGTGGAGAGGGTGGGTCTTTTCAAAAATTCCTCCATCCTCCAGTATAATTAGCTTTGTGGCACTGCAATGTACTTCTCCTGTTATGATTCTTTTTCCCTATTTCGTGTACAGCACTAGTGCTTGCTATTGAAATTTGTTATACAAGTAATTTCTTTCCTTTTCATTGTTAGAGTCTGTTTAGGAAAAGAAAAGTATAAAATAAGCTTTACTTAGGATGACGCCGTTAAGCCGGTAGCCTCCATAGCCAATTCCCACCACGAACTGGGATGCCAAATATAAGGGGTAGTTTGGAGATAATCCAGTCGTTATAGTGAATACAACCATCAGGACTATAGGGATCTGAGCAGCGCGCCTTCGGCCAAACCTAAAGATAAAAATTTAGATCAAACCTGGGAAAATCATGGAATATCAAGGTTTACATAAAGGTGTCTAAATAAACAACACTGAAAAAGTATTTAAAAGGTGCTTTAAAATGTTATTACTAAATGTATTACCATGTATCAATGTGTAAAATAGACCTACGATTCAGCGAAAGGTCCCAGTAAGAGACATCCAGCGAGGATGCCAGCCATCAGCACTGTCTGTGCAACTCCCAACAAATGAGCCTTATCACAAACTAGATCAAACTGTGTAAAAAAGGACATTCTTTACTAGAGCCACATCTGAATTTACATTGTAAAAAAACAACACTGAAACAGGTCAATCACTCACATCAGTGACTATTGTGGACTCATATAGCATGTTGCCGTAAACCCATCCATTCCTGCACCCTGTTGTCTCATTGAGACCATCCTCCCTGATGGCATTGATGTCCCAGTCCACAGGGACGAACATCTGACACCGGCTGAAGCTGCCATCCTCCTCCCTGGGCAGAGTGAGGTTCAGCTGCTCCTCTCTGGTTAGGTTAGGAGCAACTCCGAGGATCCAGTCTGTGTTACAGTGTCGCTCCGGATCAGACTGGGTGAAAATAACACTCGCAAAGTGAAAAGGCAAGATAAGGTTTGGAAAGCAAAGAGCAAACAGGATGGTTTTTTGAAACAATCCAAACTCTCCTATATTACGCAAGATTTCTCCAAAATCAGCCATGGTCCGGCAGTGACTTCCACTTCAGCGATGCTGCAAAGGAATGACCTTTAAACAAAGCCCATTAATGTTTAAACCCAAGCAAGTGTGCTTCAGGAAATATGAGACAGCACTTTCACTTAGGTTACAGAAAGACTTTTATTGTTTTGGGGGGTTTTCTGTCTTTTTTTCTGGTTAAACCAGATATCTATTTCTAGGATCATTAACTGTTTACCATCCTAAAAAAGAAAATTGATTTAACCGCCAATGGCGTAACGACACAACAATAGGCCCGTAAGCAACATTATCTGGGTGGGCCCCATATGAAGTACAACACCTGATAAAGGTTTAGGATGCGGCGGCAGTTCCATAAATAGGCCAAGAAGATACAATTATCTCAGTAGTATGTGATCAGACATCACACATGGAAACAAAATAAAAATAAAATACTCAAATACGTCATTTTTTTGCGATCTTTATTGTGGTTTGAAACATATTATGAGTGTATTTTTTACTAACTGTCTAATGAACTACACACAGTTATTAACATAGTAATTAAAAGTACCACTGTCTGCTTTGCTATTGGTGTCGTGTTTAAACGGCTCACCATCATGTTGAAATCTGGCATGTGTTGCAGTATAAATACAGTCCGGTGCAGTTCTTTATCTTGCGATCATTTCAGCATCAGGTGGGTTCAAGAGGAATTTTTCGTACCATTACATCTGCAAAGAGACATTCTGATCTGCAGTTGCGTAGGGGACCTAACAGTGATGGGGCCCCTAAAAGGTCGTGGGCCCGTAAGCAACTGCTGTCTGTGCTTACCGATTATTTATGCCACTGATGAGACAGCACTTTCACTCAGGTTACAGAAACACTTTTATTGTTTTCGGGTTTTATGTGTTTTTTGTCTGTTTAAAGATATAGAATTCTGGGAACATTCACTGTTTATCATGCTTAAAAAGAAAATTGATTTATATGGTTGTCCGGAGCTGAGCGCTCTGCAATGCAAAAAATCATTATGAACTGATGATTAAGAAATCATAGAAACATAACGTCCAAAACAACAAGTTAAAGTCTGTACATATTGAGCTACACACAAAATGCTTTTCTTAGCAAAAACTCTGATGCAGACACAACAATGCAATGCTTATCTCCAGGCTGTAAAAAATCCGTAGTGTGTTACAAAACAATATGGACTTTACTTCTTGAAGATTAGAGAAGCTGTAAAATATATTATTTCACTTCCGTAAGTGTTAAAGGCAAACCTAATCTCTCTTTATTGAAATGATTTGATTTAGCAGGTTTTTAAATTGCCTGAAGGTTGGCAAGCTACTCTTAAAATGGGTAATGTTTTAAAGGAACCAGCTATCACAGCTCCAGCGATATAAACTGTTTTATTGACAGATAAACATGGTATCCATGTTGCAACAAGTCAATAAGTTACATCAAGCCAGTTTTAGATTCAAAATAGCAGAGAAATATGCAGTAGTTTATAATACATGTGCTGAAATGCACAGTGTGGCTGTACATTTTACTTAACATTAACTGTTTCTGATAATGATTTTAGGAATTACATAGACTATGAGGTATCACTTAAGTCTTTAGAGGAATGATAAATAAATATGTTACAAAGCAAATTAATTTAAATTCTAACCAAAGATTCTTAATTGGATTTAAGGCTGGACTTTTACTGGGCCATTCAAACATATGAGTTCTTTTATATAAACCATCTCATTCTAACTCGGACTTTATGCTCAGGGTGGTTCTCCAGCAGGGAGGTGGACTTCTGCCCCAGTTTCAAATCTTTTACAGCCTGTAAGGGAATTTATTTCAGGTTTACCCTTTATTTAGCTTCACTTATTGGCACATCAGCTGACTAACCTCTTTGTTACCCTGGCAGTGATGGGTTCAGAGACGTGCTACTTTACTGAAAGTGTTCTGCAAGGTGGCAGAAAAAAGGTACACGCTGTTCTCATCTGACAGGAGCTCCTTTTTCCACATGTCTGCAGGGTGACCTACATGGCATTTGGAAAACTAGAAACTGAACTTTAAATTACATTCTTTAAAGAAAGTATTTCTTCTTTCTGTCAGTGTAATAATCACCATCAGTGTGTGAATGTGTGGGTGAATTACTGATTGCAGTGTAAAGAGCTTTGGAGTCCTCTGATTTCAAAAATAAAATTGCCTGATCTGAAAATAAAATCAGATCAAGCAAGGACTTTTCACTGTCCCCAACCTTGTTTCAACAACCTTTAGTAGCCAACAAACAGGATATAAAATGCTGCAGATCGGATGAGGTTGGTTAGTGAAACGATTTCTCAGCTTATTTATTTCACCTGTAGACAAACTGAAGATCGCTCTATAGTAGAGACTATAAAAAATAAAACAGGGGAAAGCTCTCCATTTTGGAGCGTTGGTTGTTGAGTAGAAAGTAATTCATATCTAAATCAAATTATAAACATGCTCTTATGATGGTCATCATTTGCGATATATACTTTTACAAGTACAAAGTATTAACAAAATGTTTTATGATAAGATTACATACAGTTTAACTTTTTTTTCCCAGCTCGCCAGAGGTAAAAAGAAAAAAAAAAGGGCAAACGAAAACAAGTTCTAAATATGCTTTTTAATGTATTTTTAGACTGTTAACTGGACCAGAAAGCATGAACCAGATAGCATGCATACAAACATTGAAAATATATACGTTTTTTCATCCATTAATCATCATAATATTCAATATTTACACTACATGGCATATAGATGAACATTTCAAGGTCATGTTTTACACAGTCCGGTAGGAAGCAGTTTAAAGTTGGTAGTTAATAGCAACTTTTACAAATATCTAAATGCACATCAGGCCTGTAAGTTTAAAGTTTCATTTTTTTTTTCTATGTTTATATCATAGTATTTTTTTTTAAATCATTTTTAAGAATATTTGTGTTTGAGAACTACACAGTTGTGTTTTGTGTTTATTGATGCGTTATCTCTTTCGTTCTTAATCTCCCTTCCTTCTAGGCCATTATTATACATAATAATCTGCTCTTTAAAAAATAACACTAAGAGTTTTCAAATGAAATCATAGTTTATTTATTTGTTTGAACTTTGTTTAACTTGTAACCAGATTAGTCTTTCTATTCACTGTGTTGTAGAAAAAAAGCCATCTTAGAAACAGTTAGAATTATGTACCGATCCATAAGAAAGGTTTTGCTCTTTCAGTTACAGTTTCGTGGATTTTGTGGGGTGGATTTTAGCCGCGAAAATGTCACTTCCAGGCTTCTCATTGGTCAAATCCCTGCAGAATCACAGACAAAAACAACATTTATACGGTAATATTACAAAATAATTTAGACAAAGGTAAAAAATGTATCTATTCAATAAAAATGCAAGGATCTTGTGACTGTTACAAGGAAAGGCAATGATCCATAATAACTTATTTGAAAATATGTATGATTTATTTGGAAATATAATCTATATAAGCATATGGTTGCATAGTCATGCAAAACTTGACCCTAATATTTTGAAAAAGCAAGGTATGATGCTGCCATAGTTCACTTCATGGATGATGTTCTTCTGGTTATATGCATTGCTGTTTGCTAAAAATAACTTTTTTAATGAAAGCCTTTAGTCATGACGACAAATTTTCTTGGAAGGGAAAAAATATTTCAACCTGACTCCTCATCCTTGAACACAGCCAGTACTTTTAGGTAACTCCTGCAGCTCCTCTGGCGATGCTGAGGGCCTCTTGTCTGACCGAATTTTATCTCAAATTTTCATTCATTTTCGATTTTATTCATTTTTTTTATGTTCCTGTTCTCTCACATTTTTGACATATGTCTTCACTGCACTATATTGTACTGTTTGTTAAACACATTATTCTGATTGATCCGTTGCATAATGAGATCTGAAGCTCATCGCTCTGGAAAGGAATATGGCTATGTCAGGTGATTTCTTTCCTTATTTTAATTTACCACATTCTCTGTTATTGCTTGTTGATGTAAACTCTAAGGCTGAAATACTCAAACATAATCAACAGGTGCTTCGACAAGCATTAGTTAAGGGATGCGCATATTTGTTGCATCTTTTTATTTATATAGTTCTCTCTTAAACATTATGCTTATAGTTGAACCGTACAACATATAGTTTGGCGGTTTAAATGATGGAAAGGTACTCTTTTTATGAGTAACAGCATTTCATTTTATGATTTAATTTACCGCTATGCGCTAAATATGGTATGCAGTATCAAAACATGGTTCCTTAGTAGTGGACAGAAGCTTTGAAGTGAAGATCTAAAATCTACTTTGTACAGCAGGATATGAGCTTACCCTTCATTTTTGTCATCACTGGTTGAATCTGGAAGATCCTTTTTGCTGGTCTCAGGAAGCAGGAAGACCAGAACCCCACTGAGCACGGCTAGGCTGCTAAATACTATAATGGGTATGGAGCGGTGGTAGACAGCCAGCATGTTGAGCAATGGAGACAACAGCCCTGCAACTCTAAAGGCTATGGAGCCTAAGGATACAGCAGTTTGCCTAAAAGAAGAACAGTAACACCTTTTTTTTTTGGCACATATATATATTCAGTTATCCTTTATGTTATTTATGACTCACCTCATAGAAGTAGGAAACAGTTCTTGAATGTAAACTAAACATACCGATCCAGCCCAGTTCAAAAAGAATTTCCCGGTGGTAACCAGGGCAGTGATGGCGACAGCGCTGTCTGTAAGGTCAGGTGAAGGGAACACATTTTAAACTGGGAGATCCCTTTATCATAACCCCTCTTGAGTTAAATGTTATCTGTTTTTACCTGGAGTAAAAGCCAGAGTTAAAAGGCAAACAACCCCCCCTATGAGAAGTGTAGACTGTAGGGATTTTTTTCTTCCTAAAAACTCCAAAAACCAGAAGCAGAGAAGATGTGCAGGAACCTCTGTGATCCCAAACAGAAACTGGACCAGGAAGATGTTCAGACCAAACTTGCCCACATTCAGAATAAGGCACATGTAGCCCAGGTTTAATGAAAACCTTAACATCAGAGAACATGAAGATGTTAATTCATGTTTATGGAAACGTAATACAAAGGCAAATGGAAGGTGTTTCACTCACCAGGCAAAGGATAAAATTAAGAAGTGTTTTACCAGCACTGCTGATTTAAAAATGGCTTTGATTCCTCCACTCTCTACTTTTTTCTCCTCGTTTACCTGAAAAGCAAATATATCTTTGTATTACAGAAACAGCAGCAGTTCTATATACATGTGATAACAATAGACTGACTGGATCAAGTATTTTAAACACCAAATGTTTTACAAGTTTAGCTCTAATTTATATTTTACATTTCATCTCTTTAAATCACCAAACATGGTACTTGTTTTGAACCAGTGAGCCACAACTATATGGTAAAATGAGAGTCTTTTAGTTTTCAGTGTTAGAGCAATAAGGCTACAGGAGATCCATCCTGCCTGCAGCCATCGACAGCTAAAGCTCGTTGAAGAATACATATATCATGAGTTACAACAAATTGAACTTTACTTTTTTTTTGGAATTGAAGTTTATGCTTGAAAACAGCCCATTTTGTTCACTTATAACTGCTATTGAAACAAAGGGAGGACCAGAATTCCTCCACTGCCATTTCAAAGTTTTATTACTATTTTATAAAAGCTTTTTTGGATTTATTTATGCCAAACAACGAATAAGTTCTTACTTTCATGGAGCAAAGTACTAGTCACAAAAGACCAGGTTGGTTTAAATAGTTTTTTTTTTTCATATTAAAAAAGCAATTTTT
>NW_015151119.1:296915-333164 GCF_000732505.1 Cyprinodon variegatus
ATATATATATATATATATATATATATATATATATATATATATATATATATGTTTTCTTTTTCTCAGTAATGTTTCCAGAAGAGGAAAATGAAAATGGTAAATCGGAAGTCACTTTTACAGCCTATTTTTATTGTGCTCCATTTCCATTTTATAATATCCCATTTTTAGTTAAAACTAAATTGTGAAAATATAAGAAATATCCAGTTTAAGTTAGTTGTTTACATAACTAATTAAGCATAGACATGAATATTAACATTGTTTTAAACTTGGAGATTTGTATCTTTACACCACCCCTTAGTAGCCTCCAACAAACCTTTAGCATAACATGGGATGGATATGTGACTGCTCCTTGGTAAGTCAAGTTTATTATTACATTAATGCTTTTGCAAGAGAAATACCTGTATAAGTATTAGCCTGCCATGGAAGGGAGACTGTTTCCAGACTTATGTTTTACATCACTTTACCAAGCAGAAGGCTACTCTCCT
Organism: Cyprinodon variegatus; assembly: GCF_000732505.1. Classification (NCBI taxonomy): domain Eukaryota; kingdom Metazoa; phylum Chordata; class Actinopteri; order Cyprinodontiformes; family Cyprinodontidae; genus Cyprinodon; species Cyprinodon variegatus. Next base: position 297,401 of record NW_015151119.1, read on the forward strand.
GCTCCTAAATCAAAACCTCAATCACAATTAAAATTTGCTGCAGCCCACATGGATGAGCACTGAGCAGGAAAAAGAGGCACATGTAAGGATTTGAGCAACTTATACTCGGGCCAAATCCTGATACCCTGTCTCCACAGGCCAGTATCTAGTGATCTCTTCTAATCTGGGTTAGTAAGGACCTGGCCCTGGGATGCATTGAAAGAGAAACATAGCAACAGAAGCAGTTTAATTAACGTTCAGCTGGAGGACCTTAATTGGGTCCTGTCATGCACCTTCTACTGGTAAAGACATAATACTCAGTATTTACTTTTCAGCTGTATGGTGAATAATGTCACTGGTTAAAACAGAGATAGATAATCAAGACACAAAAAATAAAAACTCTGCCTTGTTGAGGTGATTAGCTCCTCAGGGGATTAGTCTGTGTTGCGGAGCTAAAGATGCAAATGGTTGCAACCGAAGACAGGTTAGATGTTGACAAGGCTCAGAAAGACTTTTGCAAGTCAGAAAGACTTACAAAAGGTTAAATCCGATAATATGGCCTTTGTGCAAAGAGGACATATTATAGGCCTAATATACTTAAAGTGTTTTTCTTAAATATTCATATTATCTGTGTTTTTATAAACATTATCTAAGTGGCTGAATATTATTTCTGCTAAACTAAACAAACCTTGTCAAGCATGTGTTCTGGCAATTCCCTTTTATTGATTGCTGCAACTTTTCGGATCAGTTTCTTTGCTTCATCGCGTCTTCCCTGTCCCAGGAGCCACCGAGCCGATTCAGGAATCCACCTAAAAGAAAAGAGAAACAGAGAATACACAGCCTATGTGATTTGCCCCCATCATAACAGCCACTTACTGCGTTAATGTCTAAACCTCCGCCACGTTAATCGTTTATCTAATCAAACCTGGGTGGCTCTGTCACAGCTCCCACCTACCATATGTAGAGGAAGACCAAAGCCTCAGCTCCTGCCATGACGTACTGTGCTTTCCTCCAGTTACGGATAACGTACACCAGTCCGGCCACGGCGCATTGACCAAAGCTCCCAAACACCTGGCTCAAACAGGAGGCCAGGGACCGTTTGTTGATCCCGATCCATTCTGTAGCTGCAAAACACGGTTAAACTAATAAGTTTGCTAAACAAGGACACGTCTACAGGCTTAAGAAAACAAACTTAATTTTTTTTATAACTTAATCATAACCATTCTCATAATAATCAGTTTTGAACGTTTTTGTGTTTATTTTTGGAAAGGAAGGTAGCTTATTGTCACTTAAAGATCAAATACTTGCATAATAACCCAAAGGAAAAATGCTTATCCTGACCGTCTCATTCTACCCTTTATTAGCAGTTAATAAGGGGTTACCTTTTTCTGCTGAAACAAGGAGCCACAATACTCTGAATTATGTCTGTTGTTCTTCACTCTTTGACTTCACCGCCACAGCTTGTTTCAAGTCAGAGCTTCTTAATCAGCACAACATTTACTGTTATATTATGGACCACTCTCATATTTCAGTCCATTTCCTTTGGGTCATTTTCAGAGATTCTGAAATGAGAGTCTGAAATTTTGCTTAAAAGTATAGTGGAGGAGTTTTGCGAATTTCTGAAAACATCCTCCCTCTCCACTTTTAAAAAAAATGCACATGCACAACCCTGTACCCGCTACCAAGAGGGAACGCCTATTATGTGCGAGAGAATGCAGGAGCCCTTTTCTCCTCGTGCATGCTCTGTTTAAAAGTTGCTGTTTGCATCACTTATACAAGTTTACTTTCCAAAAGAAGATTTGCAATTTTTCTCACCATCTGTGGTAAGTAAAAATGGAGGCGAGGACATAGCAGGGCCTTACGTACATAAACATATCCCAAGAATGATTGATAATTAGGAGGACCACTTATTGTAAAATTCTATTATTTTCATCCATACCTTTAAATACCGACTTTAATGCTGTAGAACTTATAGTTGGGCTGACCGTATTGCCATATGACCTCCCTTTAAACAATTACACCTCTACTTACATACTTTATAGTTGGGAAGAGATTCTTATGGAATTATATATTTTCTTTACACCAAACATGGCATCTGGTTTGAGTTTTAAATAATTTTTACACTCAAATATCCACAAATACCTTTTTCTTGCAGAAGTCAAGTCTTTATCTACGTTTCATCCTTGCCTTCATTTCTTTTTTAGAGAGCAATGTTTTCATTTTTGTATGTCTCACATGAAGTTACACCTGTACATTCTTCCTAAATCTAAAGGCATGCACTTTTATATCAACAGTAGCAGCAGGTTTTGGAGATTTCTTTTAGCTTCTTGCGATTGATTTTGAGGCTGAGCTCGCTCAGACTTCCAGATATGGCAACGGTGGCCGTTTGTGTGAATATTCTGCTCCTTTCTTTCGAGTCATTTTTCAAATGTGTTACCAGACTCACACGCTGCCACAGTATTCTCTCTGAAGAATGGAGAGATCTTTAACGCCACCTTTTTTGTATATATATATATATATTTTTTTACTTGCTTTTATGCTGCTTATTTTATCCTATTGTTTTCTTTTACAAATGTCTTTGTTTTTATTCTGCTTTTATTTTTCTTATATTTTATCATCTAATTCATATAAAGCATTTTGAATTTTCCATCTACTGAACTGTGCTATACAAATAAAATTGCCTTGCCTTACCTTAATGAGGTTTAAACAGAGCAAACCTACCTCAACATATTAAGTTACATGTCTTTTATCATGTGCAACTAAATGTAACATTGATGTGTAGTTTAAGCTGTCCTAGGAGGGAACAAATATGAGAGGAGTACTGATTTACTCCTCACTTCAAGCCACCTCTTTAAGACTATAGTTTATAGAAGTTGATAAGAAACACGCTGTTGTAGGGTGTCATAATGCTTTGACTGTATCTTTGATTTAATTTCTCACCAGAACATTAACAAGAATTGCGACTGTATTATTATTTTTTTTTTAAGAAAAGCATACCTAGCACGATAGAGTTCATCCTGTATGCTCCGAGTGCAGCTCCAACAATGAACTGGGACACATTGTAAACATGAATATTTGGGGAAACACCAGCAACTATGACAAATATCACCAAGAGGACCACCGGGAGCTGGGTGGTTTTCTTGCGGCCATACCTAAACACACAGATAACGGAATTAGGTTTTATGTTTAAGCCCACATGGTGACCTATTTCTGTTTTTAAAGGAACTTACATGTCAGCGAGTGGTCCAAAGATGATTGAACCAGCGAGCAGTCCCGTCATGGCGATAGTTTGCGTGATTTCAGGCATGTTAGATTTCTCACAGACAAGATCAAACTGGAAAAAAAAACTGAAATTATCAGCAGGGCAGTTACTACAAAAGGCATTGCTAACATCACTCCTCACCTACATCAGTAACTATTGTGGACTCATACAACATGTTGCTGTACACATATCCATTCATGCATCCTGTTGTCCTATTGAGTCCATGCTCTCTGATGGCATTAATGTCCCAGTCCACAGGGGTGAACATTCGACACCTGCTGAAGCTCCCATCCTGCTCCCGGGGCACAGTGAGGTTCAGCTGCTCCTCTGCGGTAAGGTTAGGATCAACTTTAAGGATCCACTTCGTATTACAGTATCTTTCTGGGTCAGACTGGATAAACAGAAAGCTGCAGAAAAATACTGGGAGCAAAAAATGAGGAGAAGCCAACCCAAGAAGAAGCAGCTTTTGGAAGTGACCAAAGTCTCCAATGGTGATGAGAATTTCCCCAAAATCCACCATCTCTACACAGATGAAGAAACCTCTAAGGTTGTCTTTATGAAGGGATACGATATGTGAAAAATCAAGATTTATACTGTCTGGCTCTAATCAGTCACTAAGTATCTAGAAAAACAACAACCTTCAACACAAACTGTGTGGCAATGGTTGACATGTTAAAGAAAACAATGAGACAGGCAAGAGGGAGACACAATGACTTGCAAAAGCATTTATATCCCTTTTACCTTTATGTTAAAAGTCAAAACTATTATATATTTGTTTAGATTGTGTGATAAACAACTTTATAACTTTTTACTTGGGGGCAAAAATGAATTAAAATTATTTTATAAAATAAAGAGTCAAACATATTTTAATGAAATTACCATGAAATTCAACACCTTTGAACACCAAAGGAAAGCAACCCAATAACTCTGGAGAAGCTGCAGCAATCCACAGCTCAGGTAGAAATATAGGTCAACAAGGTGAAAATTAGATGGCTGCCCACAAAAAAACCTTTATTACATTACAAGACTCTCATGAATACAGTTTGGAGGTGGTGCTTCTCCTTTTTTGTAGCATTTTAGTAGTAAGCATTGCTGCAATTCTTGCAGTATGAGCTTCAATAAATTGAAATGAAGCCAACCTAAGTCTGCTCCAGAGTTGGGTCTCAAGTAACTTCTTTAGCAGAAAATATCAGAAATGGGGTCCAATTGTCCTTCAATCTCACTTTCAAGAACATCTTTCTGCCTGGAGATTTCCTGCTTCATATCATTCATTCAGTCTACTGATTTGACATGTGAATGACGTTGGACATTCTTTTTTTAATTTTCCAGCATTACACTTTCCAGAGCAATGAAACGAACCCTAAAAGTCATTAAATGAGGAGCTTGTTATATTGTAATTCTCCTTCATCTGACAGCACATAAAAATTTGTTAAAACCCCACAACTGCATAAAATCCTCCATGTTCCGTGTGGCTCTGTGGAAGTAAAACTCTAGCCTTATTCTGGCTTTAACGTTGAACTTCCACAGAGCCACGGCATCAAGGTGAGGTCCCTACTGCAGGTATATGGCCATCTTTGCTTCACTGATTAAAAAAATTGAAAGTCGAGCCTTTGGCTTGCTTCTTCTATTCTGGAAAACACCTCCTAAAAATAGAGCGTAATTAAATGGCTAAGAATTGTCATAAAAACATGGAACAAGTTTTCAGATAGACCGCAGAAAGGACACGCTTTTTTCAGAAGTTTTTCTGTCCAGATGCAGACCGGCCGGTTCTGAAGATGTCTTTGGTTTATTACTTTTGTACACCTGTGGTAAAGAACTTTCTGGTCCATATTTAATAAAACCATTGTCAGTGAGTCCAGGCTAGGGAGCAGAGGTCCACTTTGTTCGGGGTAGCAAGGATACAGGATCAGGCCAGGAAGGAAGTCTGTCAGGTCTGGTTGGTTCTGAGCCTCACTGTACGAACGAAGGAGGCTCCTTTACTTGGCTGACAGCTTTTCTCTCAGTAGGCCCAGGAAGCGCCGCACCAGCCTGGCAGACCGTACCCTCATCACGGAACCCGTGGCCAATGTAGGAGAGGGGCGCTCCTGCAGTCTCCACTAGCCGTCTCACTGTCATCTTGGAACAGTGCAGTGCCCCCGACACCCCTGGCCACACACATCCAATCTCGACCCACAGATTAAGGGCTCCTGTAACAGCCAGTGCAGAGAGTTAGACTTTTGGGATGATCTTAATTTAAACAGGTGACAAAAACACCCTGATAAAACTTAGGCAATCCTCTTAACTTAATGCGAGCATCCCGACCCAGGTTGCTCACATGTCTAAAATTACAGCTGGCCAGGTCTCACCATGCTAAGTCAGAAAGCCCTGAGAGGTATTTCTGAATGAAGCGTAAACTCAAAGCTGCCGTTCTTCCGGCTAAGTGGACAAGATCCTGGCCCCCCTCTTTTCTGGGTAAAAACAACACAGACTGTGGCACCCAATGAAACCTGTTCCAAAAAAAGTAGGACATCCTGGCTTGTATGTTGCCCAACAAACCAGACGGTCGGTCAAAGGATGAAAGCTTGTGTTACCGCTAGGTTGACGCACATCATGGTGTATCAAAATGTCCTGCAGTCAAAGCGGGAAGAGCAGCTTATCTTGATGCATTTGAGCAGCTGAAGTAGCTCCTCATGAGTTTCTGAGCATCTGACGCGCTTTGCAAGCAGCAGATGCTGGAGTTGGAAAAATTTATCTTTTGCTTCTCGATGCGCTATATCAACCAAACAGAGAAGCTTATCTGAGAGCTGGCAAAGAAACGGACGCAGCTCTGCTGAGGCAGAGAACTATTATCACTCCCCTGAAACAGTTCATTAACGCCTTAATCAACTTAAAATGTCAAAACTTAAAATAGGTTCGCTTTTATTATTCTAGTGTGTGCAGTTTGGATTACGTACTTGAAATCTGCTAACATCTCCTTCCAGCCGCCACAAACAGGTATAGGGTTTTTTTTAGCTGATCAGACAGCAAAATAATACTTGAAGGCAGGATCGTAATCTTGATGAACTGACTGCACAGACAATTTTTTCAGGTGGACTTTCCCACTTAAAAACATATAAAAACTAATTTTTAACCACTTAAAATCACAAATAAAGCAAAGCCACTCTGCAATTGAACACAGGACCATCAGACGCATCTGTACACATTTTACTAGACGTGCTTCAGGAGGAAAGCTGCATTTGAGGCGCATCTGACCTTAAAGGGGTCATAGAAGGATTATATAGGGTATTTGGTGCTGGTCCTTAAGGTCTCTGAATAAGGTGTGTAACATTGGTTGGGCTGAAAATGGCATATTTGCTGTTCTATGAGCCCTAATGCAAGCCTGGTTAAAAGCCCTAGAAGGAAACAACAGGTTTTCTTCCTTTTATGGTATGCTCATGAATATTTAGATGAACTGTGCCCTGATTGGTTGGTTTACAACGAGCAAAGCTGCCAAGCAAAGACACATCATAGCAACAAGCACTCACTCACTGAAACATTGAAACTGTTGATATGGGTTCCTGGGCCTTATTGGGTTTTAAATTGGAATAATAATGTCTGTTTTTAATTGTAAAGGAATGTATAAATAAAATATATTTTGGATACTATTTCTGTTTCATCATTTCAAGCCAGGCCTACCTAGGTACTTTTAATTGGGAGACCCTAGGCCACTTGATTATTTGAGAGGTCTACCAGTTGGCTTTAGGGCCACATCTTCTGTCACAATCCAGGTTCCTCCCTTGTGTTACATTTATTTAACAGAATTAGACATGTGATGATTTCAATCTCTTTTGAATACTTCCGAGTTTTTTTTTTGGCCTCAATCTCGTTCAGTCATCCTGCAATAGCCTGCTCCTGATTGGCTTGCTCTTCTTTTAACTTATCTAGGTGATATTGCAACTGATTGTTGTGGTATTCAACATCCCTTGTAATTGTAGATACATTAAGTATCCTACAAATCCAAACAGGAGAAATCAGAGTATCATAAATCTCAAAATCCATGCATTTTCAAAATCCTCCAGAGACAAAATTGTATAACGCACTATCCCCCAATCCTTCCTGCAGTCTATGGTGTATTAGATTGAATTAGAAGCACTATAGCAAATTATTCCTAAAAATCCCCCCCAAAAGGTTGTATAATATACACATAGATGCTTTATACTTACCTTTAATTCACAATCAAATGCTGTTAAGTGTGCAGTTCAGTGTCGTTCTTCTGGGTTGTAAGAAGATATCTAATTTCTCAACGAATTAATACCTTGTAGCACTAAAGGCAATATTTGGTCATGTATACCTATAGATGACTCTGAAAGATTTAAAGAATTGGGAGATGGGCCCTTTTCAATCAATGGTCAGGAAACATAATGTATGAGAGTGGACTCAGAACCAAGATTGGGTCCCCTGCACTAGGTAGGCAGGGATCTCAAACTTTTAAGTCGTTGAGGCCTCCTCTATCTTTAATGTGAAAAAAAAAAAAAAAACATTCTAAGAATCTGCTCCTTTGCCACTTCTCCAATTTGCACTATTTTACATGAGAATTAATATATGAATATGGGTAGTTAAAACAAGTATTAGTCCTGCAAAAGACAGTATCATACACTTTTAATGATCTACCTTCAAGAAAAAGTCTGGTCACATACATAATACAAACTTATGAAAGTAACTTAAGTATGAAATTATTAAATACTTTCCAATAAATGTTAAGTGTTTTTAATTAAGAGTAATTTAAATCAAATGTCCATTACCAGAGACATCCATGTTTGTCAAAGAGCACCACTGCCACCTACCGGTTTGTGACATCATGGTGCAGTCTCAGCTGTTGAGCAAGTCGCAATGTTGTACCTGGTGTTTGTCACAACGTGCTCTTATGCAAGATGGCGACGACCAGTACCATATGCAAAGCAGAGAGTAACAGATTAATGACATGTTTTTTTCTCTGGCCAGAAGTTCAATGGCAAACCCTCCCTCCTCAAGTTGGCATTCCAACAACAAATTTTATTTTACTGCAAAAAAATCATTTCATTACTGTAAAAGTGATGCAAATTTCAAAGTCCGTTTTGATTGTGGTTTTGTATTTAATATGTTACCATGGTGGCGCTCCAAGGCAGCGGTTAAGAGCAGCTCCTCTCGACAAATTACACAAAATACGCCGCTTTAAACAATACAAACTACACATCAAACCCCATCTACGATCGCAAACGCCTGCTGAAGCTACGGTCACAAAACGTTTTAAATACGGACATTTTTGACCGTTTAAAAAGCTGCGGAGTGCTACGGACGTATGTCAACAAAACAACAGCGGAATTTAACTGATTGAGGATGAGATGCGTGAGACGGAGAAAGCAAGCTGCAGAGGGGAGCTAACTGCGAAGCTAAAAAGAGATCCCCACAGACCACCGCTTCCATCAATCCTGCTCTCCAACATCCGCTCGTTGGAAAATAAAATGGATAATCTCCGACTCAAACTCTCTTCAAAAAAGTAGACATGCAACTGCTGTGCCATCACTCTGAAAGAGTCTTGGTTTGCCTGGGGGGGCTGATGCTTTACTACGCCTATCGAAAACAAAGAGCTCTGCATGAATGGAAACTTCTCTGCGACTATTCCCATGCAATCTTTGGCATCTAGAGGGGAAGCACGGCCCTCTGCAGTTGAAAATCAGGAGAGCACTCTAGATGCTTCCTTGCCAAATGCTGAAACATCCCCAGCCAGCTCCTCCCGGCCCCCTTCAGCTTCCACACCTTCTCCAGCATCATCTGTCGCTGCTAAACCTGGCGATGGCACCACTGCTGCTTCCACCATGTCAGCCTCTTCAAACCCAGCGGGCTACCACCCTCACAGCATCGTCGTCCTCTTCCTCCTCTAAAGCCAGGAGAAGCAAGTGCTTCAGGAGCTGCAGGCGGTAGTAGCAGCTGGACAACAACTGCTGCTTACCTTATCAAGGCTGCACTTAAAAAATGAAATTGTCTAGAGAGCAAAATAAAATTTTGTCTACACTTGTGTATACAATATAACAAAATCACTTCTGCTCTCCCCAAAGAAGGTAGGAGCATGTAGTGGCTGGGTGAATTAGTTAGGGGGGTTGGGGGGGCTCCAGCATTGCGGTGGCTGGGGGACTTCCACGGGGGTGTCTTTCCTCCTCCCTTGGTGGGGGTCGGATTTCCTGGGCTGGCCCCTCCTTGGTGCCTTCGCCCTTGGGGTCCCTTTGGGCGTCTGGGGCTTTGGGTCTCCCGGGTCTGGTCTCCACAACCACCATTGAGCATTTTTTCTTTGGATCAACTTTACATGCACACTCACAAACAACTAAAGGTGCTTGGTTCCAGGTACACAGAGATTCACTTCCATACAGAAAGCGCATATTCTTATCTTCAGGTAACACAGAGTACATGTCAGATTAAATAATACTACTTCAGTGATAGTATCTAGGTGTTACTTTATTGTATGTCATATACCATGTCTGTTGGCTGTGCTGTCCTTTTTACATCTCTTTGCAGGTGATGAAGCAGACTGAAATGTTTTATCATTATCTCCCATTTATCTCCTCTTTCTTTCATATTTTTTCTGTTTTTCCTCTTCTGTTCTACTGACATTGCGTCGCACGGTAGCAGCCCACTGCTTCCCAAGGGGATGGGTTAAATGCAGAGGTAAAATTCTCAAATGTGAGAGAAAAAGTTAAATTATTCATTATTATTATTATTTAACTACACAAACAATAAAATACCCTTGTAAAACATACATTTGCAAATGATATATAATTTGCAAATATCAAACAAAACAGGAAACAATAGGAAAATGACACAATTCAGGTATTTTTTTTCCAACTTTGTGCTAGCAAATTTCTAGTGATACAACACTTAAAAATAGGAATACAAAACCCCTTAGATAAACAGGAAACAATGCTAGTACACAAGAAATCACATAGTTCAGAAGTAGGAAGTTACCAATTTACTTGTATATGCTGCAAAATGTGAGATTTTTTGGTGGAAATTTTTTTCTACTCTTTGTTTCTTTCTAAATTTGCCTTAATATGCCCTTGTTGCTAATAATTATTAATAATAAATATGGTACTAGTTAATCAGTAAAGCTCGGCATGGTTCAGTTCTGGCTTGGTTCTCTGATAACAAAGAGCGCAAGAGCAGACCACATCATCTCCTTACAGTCAGCCCCTATAATCATGAGATTTCAGACATTCATAAAAATACCAGCTTCCCTACCTTGTCACACGATTTTCAGTGATGATTCTGCTTAGCAGTGTTGACCATCTGAATCCAATACTTGCACACCTGACTTCCCATTCTCCACTCAGTCTTAAACCTACCTGTGTTACTGTGCCAGGATAGAGGTCTTCATCCTCTTCATGAGTCCTTGTGGATCATAGTCCACAAGGACTCATGTTCCTACTTTGATGGTCTCTTCAGATTCCCCTTGAGTTAAACTCGTTTGAGGAGAAGCGGTAACAAGAGTGACTATAGAAGCACAAGACCTCTTGAAATGTAATATTTCCTGGTTCAACAGCAACAACCTGTGGAGACATTATGTTTAGTTTTATCTGCAAAACCATGAAAAGGTCAGGTGTATATATAACTTTTTTTCTGTTTTGAAATGCAAACCTACAAGAAATATTGAAAAAAAAAATGAAATCAAGCTTTTAAAAAAAGCCAAACAAGATAACAGTGAGTGTGAATTTGAGAGTTAATTTGTTTAATTGCACATGTGGGTGCTCACCTGGTGTATTTTCATAGTTCCTGGGACTGATTTGATTTTTTTAGAGCACCTCCTACTGCACCAGGAGCTCCCTTTCCATGAGAGGCCTCAGTAAAGTTCCACGTCACTTTTAAACCCTTTCATAAAAGGCACTGTGGACGCAAGGTAGAATGCTACCTTATTCCGATATTGAGATGTTGGTCCATCGGACAGGAAGTGGATATTTTTTGCCAGGGGGTAGTTAGATGTTATGTACTCTAAAACTGGTTGCAAATGTGCCCATGTAGCAACAGTTTCGTGCTCCAAACTGGCAGACAAAGTAGCAAAGGATTCAGCTTTACCATGAGTGTAGTATAACACCCCTGTATGGAGAGTAACTTGCTGGTGGGATCCACCAAAGTGAGTGTCTTTTATTCCCTTGTTCCATTTGCACATGTAGTTTTCCCATATTCAACATGGACTATAACATCATGCTGGGTCAAATTTTCTTTAGGTTGCTTGAGACGATTGAACTGCGCCAATGTTGTACAAATGAGTAGAGATCCGGGGAAGTTCCAACTTGGTTAGCTCTACAAGTTTTTCAATAATAGCAACTTTCTTCTCCAGGGTCATGGTTTAGATGTCAGTCTCAGTGGTAGTGCCATCCTGCAGTTTCTTTGTTAGTGGTCTTGACCTTGTCCACTTAGTCCAAGATATGTTGATTTTGGTTGTTGGATCCACGTCGACAGGGAAAGTAAGATCTTCACAGGCGTCACATCTACCATACATGCAATCAACGTTTTCACAGACGGATGGAGCCACTATCTCAGTAACAGCTAATGAATCATTCCAAGATGGTGCTTTTTTTTTTATTTTTTTTACTTTACTTAAGAAAAATTCTCATGAATTTTGCAGGCACATGTTTCCCTATCAGTGATCTTTGGTCTCACTATCCAGAAGGGCCTCAGCTTAAAAAACTGGGAGCGGGACACATTGAAAACTGGGTTCTCTTTAAGAAATCTCTTGTGGAGATTTTCCATGGTGTCTGAGAGGAACCTCTTCCTATAAATTTGTCCACCCTTCCTGACTTCCCCAAGTTTACCATTTGTTAATGTGGACACATCGTCTCTGTTCAGGAACAGTCTGACATTGTCACTCATCCTTCTTCTTTGGTTTCTCTCACACAGCTTCCTGCGGTTCTCTCTCCTCTGTTTGGCTTGTCTTGTAAGTAGAACTGTGGACCTGTGTTCCTCCATTTGTTTTGGTTTTTTCTTCAGACAATCTAGTTCTTTTTTTATGTCACTGAGAATTTGTAGTGCCTTCCGTAGTTTTTCTCTTAATTTGGTTGTTTTTTCCCCCTGCATTGTCAATGTTGCAGACAGCTAATTAATTTAGGTTCTTTGTTTGGATGGCCCTTTTACAAGGTTGTGGTTCATTAATTCACACTGTCATCTCAGGAAGGGGTTTTATTTAGTATGTGTTGAACTGTTCTTTCTTTTTATTATATCGGTTAGAGTTTTCCCTCCATTTTTTTTCACCGTTTCTGCAGCTGCCTGGGAGTCAGATCTGCAGCTGCCTTTAACAACCCTTTTTCCTTGCGCTTCTGATACCTGTTAAAATAAGATATCAAAAGGAACATTTGTGAGACAGCAAAATCTTCAGAATGCTCCATACTGTATTTTACGGAAGAGGATTAGGGCCACTGGGGAAAAAAAAAAGTTAACAGATTTTTTTTTATTTTATTTCAGTATAGTATGGGAAAAAAGTCAGAATTCTGACTTTTTTCCCATGTTAAGCTGAAATAAAATTTAAAAATCAGTTTACTTTTTTTTTTCCCAGTGGCCCTAAAATCCTCTTCCGTAGTATTTGCACAGTGTGAGTGTGAAAAAGGAGAACAGAAGGAGAGACAAGACAAGGAAAAAGAAAAGCAAGAGGGACAGAAGGAAGAGAGCGAGAAAGAGACACAGAGAGACACCAACTTCCCCTTTCCCTTCTTCTATACTCCTCTAGAAGGTCCGGGATGTTATCCCGCTCTTGCTGCCGCCCTCTTCTGTTCACTTCCTTTTAGCATAAATTAGCTTGAAATTTTAGCCTAAAAAGTTTGAAAATGTAATAACATTACAATTTAAATAACCTATACATTTATCTATTTATTATTGAAAACTGAAACTATTCATCACGTAATCTTATTTCTTATTACTGCAACAGGCCTCTAATATGCGGTAATTAAAGTCACGCATTACGGTAATGAATGACATGAGCTAGCTTAAAATCCTTTTATGCCATAATGAACAAAATAAACTTTTCTCACGGTGAGAACCTCCCTAATTTCTTCTACACAAGAAAGTATCTTAACTTTTAAGAAAATTATGTATTATAAATTACAGTAATGATCACCCGTACTGAAAAAATAGGCATATGGAAGGAGAACATTAACAGTTATCATGATCAAAAGATGTCAATCTTACCTTGTAGCCAGCTTTTGCCTTCTCTTCTTTGTGGTGCATCATGGGTCAGAATAACTTTATTTAAAAAAAATGCTGAGAATAATAAAAGACCTTGAACAAGGTCCAACGGTAATGACAGTTGCATTTCCGGACACTCATTTTTATTAAAATATTCTGAAATACTTAACAGGAAAAAATAAAAAAAACTAAAAATAAAAAAAATAATATATATATATATATAAATATATATATATTTTTTTTTTTTTTGTAAACCTGCTTATTTATAATGATACATTGAGACAAAAGCATTTCTCCCCCCCTTAGGATGCATAGCGGTAATTAATTTGACTCCAAAAACATTTAAAAGACATTAAAATAATTATTTTGGTAACCAACAATGATCTGTGCCAAACATTAGAAATAACAATGGTCTAAATAAAAGTGGATTATTTTGAGTTTTTTATGAGTATGCCCCTAAAATGTTGAAAATCACCCACCTGCCAGGTTTACCATATTAAGGTGACACCATATGACGAAGGCCCTCAGGATGACCAAATAAGCCTGGCTGGTTTTTGCAGAAACCAGAGATGAACTGCAGAGGCACTGATCAAAAACATACTCTGCTAGCTTTGATAGTCTGATCATTTGGCACCTTTTAGCACTGCAAAAGCTAATCTAAAAATAAAGTCTTAAAATAAGGGTTGTTCTTAAAATTAGCAGGTAATTGAGATGATCTACCAAGAGAATTAGTATTTTTGCCCTTAAAATAACATAATTAGCTATTATGCTGCTCTATGGGGAGTGGTGGCCTAGTGGTTAGGGCATAGAGTTGGAATCCTGAGGTTGTGAGTTTGAAACCCGCTCCCACAGACTGCCACTCTGGGTCCCTGAGCAAAGACGATTAACCCCCACTGCTCCCCAAGGGGATGGGTTAAATGCAGAATGAGAACTTTATTGTGCTGTACTTGTGACTGTGTAATGACAAATTTGTTTTTAAAAAGCTGTATTATGCACTTGATAAGATAGTGGAGTTTTTTTTTCTTTAAAAAAAAAAGTCATCCTTAAAAAATATTTTTTCAAGAAAAAAAACTGTTTAATTTGAATGTTTGGATTGTAAGAGTTAAAGGGAAGCAGAGGGGACAGCTGAAAACAGCGGTTTAAATTTATGTCAGTATGAAATCTTGTTTGCTATTCAAGTATGTGTTTGAAGTAATTTTTTTAGAATAGATTTATACATATAGATATGTATACAATAGATGCACACATGAGGTGCTGGCCTAGTGGGTTGGAGCACTGCGCTTGTGCTCTGAGAAGGTTGAAAATACACAGTTCAATCGCCAAAGTCTACACCCTGGATCTCTGAGCAAGACCCTAAACCCCACACTGCTCCCTGGGCGCCGAAAATGGCAGCCCACTGCTTCCCAACGGGATGGGTTAAATGCAGAGATAAATTTCTCCCGGTTGAGATCAATAAAGTACAATTATTATTAATAACAGTCATAAAGTGTGTTGACAAGTCTAGCTACAAAGAAAAAAAAATGGTTAAAATGAGAAACATTTTCACAGCTATTTGAGTGAACTGCCCCTATAAGCTTTATTTGACATTGGAAGAACATTTCTAGGTTTTGAGCATGCATGCCTCCACAGAAGTTCGCTCTCAGTCAGCGTGTAACATGAGTCACCTCAGACTCGACACCAGTCACCAGCATTCAGGATTCTCTGCAGCTGTCAGGTGATCAGTCATCATAGGGCTAAATAATTTCTTACAGGAAAAAAAAAAAAAAGAGAGAGAAAGACAGCCATCACCCCCACATGTCAAACTGCTGATGAGTCAGGTTTTAAGTATAGTAGTTTCCAAATAAGTTTGCAGCAGCAGGTTTCTAAAGCTGCCCGTTCTGATGGTTGACCTGTGATGAACTCCTTTTGAGGCGCACGCACAAAAGAAACAAGCAGTTTTATGCAAAACAACAGCAACCGGTGGTCAATTATGATGAAACAAACAGCACTATTGCATAGTAGAAGAATATTAGGCAGAGTTCAGTGAGAGAAAATAAACCTGTGTGCACTACATCAGAAATGCCAGTGGATAAAGTGTTTTATTAAAAGTCTGAGCCACTGCTGTTCATATTGGAATACTTTAAGAGGGCTTAAACTCCTCATTGACGTTCTGGTCGATTTCTTACAGCCGCTTCTGACTGCTTTGTACAAGAGTCCGGATCGGAAAACTTTAGTAGGAAATGTTAAGGTACAGTATCCTGCATTAACCTCTGGGGATATTGTTAGATATCTTTGATATATAAAGAAAGCATTTCTTTGTTTACCAAACACTCAGGGAGGAGGGGATTAGGGTAACTAAGGCCGAACTTGCACCTTTCAGTTTCAGTGTAGCATAAAGTGCCGCACGAATGTAGCACGACACTCTGGAGCTTTGTGGCACAACTGATTTTAAGAAAAGAAAAGGCAATCATTTCCAGTGCTGGCAGGGGATCGTTTGTTTGGATCGTTCTTGTAAATGAAGAGGACTAAAAATAAAAAGAAATCAGGAGCTGAAAATAGTTGATTGCATTTAGTTTCTCCCCCATTAACTGTATAAGCGCACTGTAAACATTTCAAGTGTGATTCCTGTGATGAGCTGAGCCCCTCTGTGTGGTCCTCGTGCATCCTGCAGTAGTGTCACCCTCCTGCCAACCTCGCTCTATCCCTCCCCCGGCTTCGCTTCCTCATCACCTTCATCAGTCTCCTCTCTTTGGCAGTAGTGGGTCCTTGGAGTTGACTACAATGCAGCTGTGCAAAACCATGTTTCAGTCTTTTTTTGCCAACTCTGCTCCACTTAACTGATGCTTAGCTGCGCAAACCCAATCAGCTTTATATCATCTGGAATCTCAGATTCCTCAACACCAGACGCCTGAATAAAAAACAAACAACAAAAAAACATGATTATAGGTCATACTGTATAATACTGTCATGTGAAATCATATTAACATAAATGTTGACAACAAAACATGACAAAGTTTTATCAATACATTTAATAACTCATTCAGAGAAAAAATACATTGAAATTTAAGGTCTTTACTGTACAAACTGTTAGAAATAAAACAATTATTTTCATAATAGAATTCATCTTCCTAGCTTACCAGCTTAAAGGTCACATTTTTGTTACTTTGAGGATCATCAACAATCTTTTGCAAATTGGCAGCAACTAGACAGAAGACAAGACCCAAGAGGACAATGATTAGCAGGAATCAGGCTTTGAAGCATAAACACGACAAATATCATGGAAGCAAACGCTGTAAAACTGTGTTTGGATAACAAGGCTGATGTTTTGAAACTAATATATAGATGTAAACAAAGAAGTCTGGTGATGCAGTTTGATTTAGGCGACCAGACTGCAGACTCACCGATGACCAAGTCCCTCCCATCAACAAGCCCAGCTGAGACCAGCTCCTGAGAGACTCCATCAGCAGAGTCTGAGGACAGGAAGGTTATGATCAGATGGGTGGGAGCTAACAGGATGTGGGAAAGAGGAAAAACAGATCTGGGAGGATTCCTACCTCTGCCGCGCATGAACTCAAAGCGGATGTCATTAAGCTCTTTCTTGGAGTTCCTCAGTCTGAGGACGAGGCTGATGGGAACACTGGAGGAAGCAGAATCCTAAGGGACAGGAACAAAGTCAGAAACATCTCATTGAGCATGAGGGAACAGTTCCCATCCTCTCATCTGCTTTGGTTTCATATTAGTTTTGGGCCTTTGATGATTCCTCCAGCTGTTATTCTTCCAGGGTGGAACTTTAACAATGTATTTCAAACAGAAGGGCAGAACCTTCCAGTGTTAAATGTTAATTTTCTTTATCGAATTTGAAGCAAACTTTGATTTTTTTCCCCCTCCCAGCTTTTATTGTAATTATACTGTCACAAGTAGACAGCAACGAAATTCCCTCTCTGCATTTAACCCATCCCCTATGGGGAACAGCGAACTGCCATTGTGCGGCACCTGGGGAGCAGTGTGGGGTTAATGGACTTTGCTCAGGGATCCAGAATGGCAGTCTGTTGGAGTGAGGCTTGAACTCAGAACCTCTGGATTCCAAACGCAATGCCCAAACCACTAGGCCGCAACCCCCCTATATGATCATGTGACCCCAAAATCCTGAGAGGAGTTTGGGGTAATTGTTAAGTTCAGATACCAGCCTGACGTTCCGATCTAAATTGAAGGTAAGCCATCATGTTATCCACCTTAAATGAAACAGACTGTTAGCATCATGCTACTCCGTCTATCTTTAACAGATGTTACAGCGCTTTTAGGAAACACTCCAACCGTTTGTCTTATTGTGATCAGCTATCCAATCTTTGTCCCATCTGACTTTCTGGAGCACTGTCTGCATAAACCATGATGATTTAACATATTTAAGAGTTAAACTTCTAAAGATTTACCTAAAAAGCCAGAAGAATTATTTTTTTTTAAAGACCTCTGATCATTATTACTCTGCAAAAATATTTTCATACTGAACTGTGGAGAAGCAGTTTAGAAATACTTATATCAAGTAAAAATAGCAAAGACTTACCAGCAAAAAATTAATAAATTTTGGTAGTTGCAGTTCCTACCACAAAGCTAAAAATGCATTTGCCTTGAGTGCACTATCAGGATGGCTAGCATTAGGCTACCGGTAATAAAGAGAGCAGGACCTCAGTGGAACTGAGTGAAAATAACGCTGATTGAATTTTATAGCCGGTTAATTAAAATTAGCTTTAAAACCCTAAAGAAATGTGCCCATATATGAAGCTGAGATAACAGAGGACAGCAGAGAGGATTATTGGGTCTCCTCTTCCCTCCAGTAAAGACATTTCATCCAAGCGCTGCGTGTCCCGAACTCTTAACATCGTAAATGAGCCCTCACACCCCCACCATGGACTGTTCTCCCTGCTGCCCTCTGGGACGAGGCTTTGCAGCATTCGATGCATAACCAGCAGGTTCTGCAACAGCTACTTCCCCGCTGCCTTCAGAATGTTGAACTATTGAATTTCGAAACAAGTCTCTGCATCACACTTGTAATCATATTGCACTACCAACGTGGCGGATTTTTTTCATAATCCCTTTAAATAGAACACAACTCAATGTCCTTCTGCATTTTGCGCCATATTTATTTATTTATTTGTACTGCACTGAACCTTTCAATATCAATGCTGGTTTTCCTTTTCCCCTGCACTGTCTACATTCTTGATCACTGCTGCACTTTATAAATGGTAATATTCATTTAATTTCAATGTAGTAAGCGGGTTATTCACTGCTGGAAACTGTACGTATCGAAATTTTGTTCTGTATTCACACTGTGTAAATAAAATGACAATAAAGTTTGTCTAAGTGTAAGAAGCTTTTGCTGCAATGGGCCTTAAACATGTTTGTAAAAGCCTTAATGTTATTTCTGCTTTAACAAAATCCTAAAAATTGAACCATCTCCACCTAGCACTGGAAATAAAAGGAGGCAATAAAAGCATTCAGCTATTTACTTCTTACTGATTTCCAAAAATGAATTTATTTGCACATGATAAAGTAAACAAAGTATTAGTACCTGGGCAGCAGGCCCGTGTGAAGGGCTCGCTGGCTGAGCTGCAGCCGGCTGCGGAGCCTCATCTCCCACTGGAGCCACAGGTCTCTCGTGAGCTGCTGTTGGTGGCTGAAGATGAGTGGCGCCATCTGCTGGTGGGAAAAGCTAACAGAAATTTGCTGATTAATATAACAGCTTAGTTTAACGTGGAATTAAATATCAAAGTAAATAACTGAATAAAGGAAATAAGAGTCATGCAGATTGCAGTGTGTTGGTATCATGATAAAAAAACAAACAAAATCAAGAGCTTCAGGTCATGTCCACCACAAACACACTCACCTCTAGGTTTTGGGAGCCGTCCTTCACTCTGGGTGACTGCAGAATGGACATGATAGATTATCAGAATTGAATACATGCAACAGGCTTCCATCCCCTACCGGCAAATTTGACAAGCACTAAAACTGAAATTGTGGTTAAGGCGAACGGGAAAGCAGACCCCACTACCAGTCTTTATTTACATGAACGGACACAGGAAAGAGATTGGAGCAGGATTAAGGGCCAGTTATGATTTTCAGCCAGAGTAACCCCACCTTGAATTAACATGACAGCAAAACACATTCCTACAAGGCTAAAGGTTGCTATGTGCAGCAGCTCATGAACACCATGTGCAGCCCACACGACTGAGAAGCAGCCTGTGGGGGTGGGGGGCATGCAGGTTCTCACCCGCAGAGCTGCAACGGCAGCTTTTCCCTCCTCGCTCTCCACATCCAGCTCGTCATCGCTCCACTCCCATCCACCGTCCTCTGTCTTATGGAGACGGCCGCTTGAACCGGGGACACGGCGCACCTACGGCACACACCCCGATAAGCAAAGCAGCGCTGAACGCTGACGGCTGTTTGAGCCCGTTCTCAGCACGCATTACACACAAAGGCTGTAAAACCGGGTCACACCCTTTTTAACAACGCCACACCTTTGTTTATGTAAACGTCAACTTGGTCTGCATTAGTAACAAGTGCCAAACCTTTTTCGATCGATCTGATATTGTTGGACCTTTCATCAGGAGCTTTTCCTGCAGATACTCGTTGTTCTAGAGCCAAAACACAAAGTCCATATTAAATTTAGAGGTGTTAAGAAATTGACTTGCTTCTATGGGAACTAACAGGCAGCTCACCTTGGCTTTTGTAAAGAATTTGTGCTTCAGCAGCTCGGCCGCCGTTGGTCTGAGGGGGAAAGAGACATTACTCTTTGGAGCTTTTATAAAACAAGAATGATCTGACTGGAACACGAGTCTGAAACCAACCTTTTCTCAGGATCTTTCTGTAAACACAAGGAGATCATCTTCCTGAACGACTTGCCGTATTTCTTCACCATCTCTTTATCTGCGACACCAGTTTCCAAACAGGGAGGGTCGTTCTGCAAAGTCAGCATCAACACCTGGAAAAAAAAAAACAAACACATCAGACATTAAGGCAAACAGTTTATGAGTAAAAAATTATTACCGATTATCAGTCTCTGCATCTTGTAAAGCTTTATTCTTCTGATAATTACTCTAGGCGATTCCATCAGGCATAGCGGCCATTATTTATAATAGGCTCAAAGGTGATGAAATACAGCAGGTAAGTGAAGCAACTGTAAAGCAGGGTTTTATAACTCAAGTTGCTATGTTAGCCATTAGCAAAGTTCCTCTAACTTTAATAGCAGCATATATGTTATTAAAACGTCATGTCATAGAAAACCTGGTTTCTTTTCAAAAAGCCTGTCAGGCTTTTTATTCTTGCAGTGATTTCACATTTGAAGCCTCAGTGATGCTGAGAGCAGGCAACAGTCTTCTTTATCGTTACTACAGCGTCCTGGCGGCGCTTGCATGTGGAGCCTTCCATCGAAAAATATAATGGGAAAAAATAAACGAATCTGATTCATTTTGGTTTAGACAGACACCCATGTGGAAGTTACAGATTACTATCTGCAAGACATTTCTACCTAAAAATATAACCAAACCTACTTCACCTTTTGTAGACCTAAAGAGTTCAGGGACTCATCTGTGCGCTCAGTGAGGAAAGTGCATGTAGGCAGCAGGGCCTCAATACACCTGTAGTAAGCAGTGTACCATGTACCAAAGTTTAAAACGGTACCATACTGTATTTGGCTGGGACCGGTATTTCTAAATAAATGTATTTAGCGTTCCAAAAAAGAATGCAAAGTAATGGCACTTAATACATTTCTAAAGTAGTTCAAAACATATTTAGTCTTTACAATTATCAGGTCAACATTGATATTTATCATCTCCCTCTCTGCCTGAATCTCATGCTCAAATATGCAAATTAGGTAACAAGAGAGAGAGTAGAGTTTTACATTTTATTTATTTCAAAAATTGTCGGCATTAGAAAGGGTTTTTCTTTGTTAAATTTCCTGATTGATGCATTATCATCAAAAGATTTCTTAATAACAACTAAGTCAGTAATAATAGTCTATTTGCATGGGATTCAGGAATAACAGAGGTATACTAAAGTGAAATAAAAAAAAAAAAGATAATTTTTTAATGGAAATAAATCAAACTGAAAATCTAATAATGGTCATCAGCTGATTTCTCCATGCATCTTCAGCCGTTATCTCTTTCAAACTATTCTGAGTGATCCTGGCGACAGATGCAGCTATAAACATTGTGGATCTCCGCTAAATGTTTGTACATCTAGCTAATCAAATGATGCCTCACCTTCATTGGTGGATATTTGTGATATGGTGCAGCCCCTGTTGCCAGTTCAATAGCAGTTATACCAAAGCTCCAGATGTCTGCTTTGAAATCGTATCCACGGACCTGCAGATTAAAAATGAGAGCCATTTAAATCTTAAATATGAGGGGGTTTTTTTCAGGATACATTATGGAAAGAAACTGAAGGAGTGTGAGCCCCACCTGCTCCATGACCTCCGGGGCCATCCAGCACGGCGTCCCCACAAACGTCTTGCGGACCTTCGTCCTTGTCATGTCTCCTCCTGCAGCTAGAAAGGCACTCACACCAAAGTCTGAGGTGTGGTTTTTGAATTTGAAAAGAAAGAGACATATGGAAACATGTTTAAAATTTACACAGAAGCCTTTTGTTCCCCAGAAATATTATAAAACTCAAGAATCAACATCAAAATGTAAATTCCCTTTTAATTCAGGAAAAAAAAGGGAAGAAGAAAAACACTTCACCAGCTATCTGCACTGAGCCATCATCTCCCAGAAGAATGTTTCCAGCCTTCAGATCTCTGGTGAGGAGATGAGGGATTACATTAGAGCGCACAAGAGAAATGTCACGAGTCAGTAACAGCATTCCTCCAGTTATGACTATAAACACGACAAAGCTTCACCCCTTCATCCATTTATTCTTATACCTCTTGTTTCTGTTTTTATAAACACTTTAAACTTGGTGCAAAATACGCAGAAGGAGCTACAAGAGATTAAGGAGGCCCCATGCTCTGAGGCCTCATCCTCACAGATTAGGTTTAAGTGAATTAGTCACATCACCTGAGCCCAATCAGCTGCTGCTCTCTTTTAACTAAAGCTTAAACAAAAAAACTACTTCTACTTAAAGAGTGACATTTTGCACAATTTTATTGCCAAAGCATAATCAGCGTGATTATGGAACCAGTTTAGTGACTAGGAATATAACTAATTTGACGCAGAGACGCTTGTAATGCAGCATATCATGGGAGCGGATCGGCCTTCTCTTATCAGCGCTAGTTCAAGATGTTCCGGGAGGAACTTTTTATGTAAAACAAACCTCCTCAATTATGCATTTTCACTGTATTAAATATTGAAAGAGTGAGATCGAGTTCAAGCTGCAGAGATGAAAAGGCTGGGAGCCTGATAAGGGTGCAGTCTGGCATCTGCAGTCGCACCACGTCTCGCCAAGTCTCACCGATGAATCTGTCCATTTTTGTGGAGGTACTCCAGCCCCTCTAGGACTTCTTTCAGCATGGTAGCGATGCTGGCTTCGTCCAGCACACCGTTCTTGTGCTCGCCACGTGAGATGATGTGCTTGATGATGTCCAACACGGAGCCTGCAGAAAGGCAGAGGATTGTCACAAGACATAGCAACTGTTCTTTGACCTGTGGAGAGGCGCAGCTCCGCTGACAGAAAACATCCTGTTATAAAACAAGGTGATGCTTTTATGTCGTCGTCCATGGCTCCTAAATAGATTGGTCAATTATAAGAAGCTTAAAAAAGTTACAATCTAACAGGTGATAATAATATAATATCCTATTAATGCCAACAAATGCCAAAGAAAAGCACATCAGGAACTACATGGAGTCACCAGCGACCAGCATTAGGTGTTTTTTACTCATACTGAGACATATTTACACAGTTAAACAGCACAGCTAATAGACTTCCTACACAATTACATTGTTAAATAAGGTCATTTTTTATAGGTGTACCTGTAAACCATAAAGCCCTACAAAAAAAACAGTGCTGTTTGTTTTAGAGGTAGACCATACCTGGCCAATATTTAGTTGGTATTTATTCTTGGCTCTTCGCCGATGGAGTTTGCAATCCAATTGTTAATGTTTGGTTTTTGTTACAGAGACGATGTGAAACTACTTTGGCTTTTTCCTCTTGTAAATCAATTATCTTTTTTCAGGCACAGTTATCCTGCAAAGTTTAATAAAAAAATCACTTGAAAAGTGAAGGCGTTCTCATTGCTTTGAGTAAGCAATGATTACGGTAGCTGAAAGTTGACGAACAAGAAGACGACTTTAGTTCATTCTCCTTGATATTGGAGGGTCATCCATATTTGTTTCACAGAGAGACGGAAAATAAAGTAACCAAGAAAAGAAGTAAAACAAGGGAGAAAACAAGAAACTAATGCAGCATAGCTTTTATTCTATTTCAAGTATGCATTATTAATCCCAAAAGGGAAATTCAGTTTTGGTACGGCCCGTCCAAAAATGGGGGGACACGGTGTCCGAGGCCTGGCTGCCATGAAAGGTGCATCCTAGCAGAGGTTGCAGGTTTTCTGCTGGACAGGCAGGTTAATTTAATATAACAGTACATTTTATGGCTTTATATTAGAAACAGGGAAGGTTACTGGATAAGTCCAGCGCCTGGTGTGTCTCGGCAAGGAGGGCTAGTTTGTTTGACAGCCTACAATGGACGAGGTCATTGAAGGGGTTTTTAGTTGCTGTTATTCTTCACAGAAGTCACAGCAGCAGGTGACTCGTTGCTTCTTTAAATCCGTATTTCTTCATTTATATTGATTTGTCAAGGGTGGTCGGGGTTGATTCCCCTCAAGTCAGAAAGAACAGACCAAAGTAATCCCAGTTTCTCGTAACAATTTAATCACTAGAGCTGCAAGCCTTCTGAGGAACAGTAACTATGTCTAAACAATAAGTTTCCCACCTCCATTCATAAATTTGTTGAAATTAATTAATACGAAGCAAAGAGTTTGTAACTTGAAAACAATAAAATAAACAGAATCATCACCTGACGACATACAAACTTGTGCGGGATGTTGACACTTTCACTTTTAGGACACTCTGCAGCTTCTGTAGTAGTTATTAAGCTCATCAGAAATTTCACGGTAGAATAGACTCCTTTAATGGCAGAGATGCCCCAGAAGAATGCTGGGATATGACATATTTTCACGAAAGAAGGGTGTTTAAAACGTTAGGCTTAGCTTTTTAACACATTAAACCTACAAATACACTGATCACATCATGACAAATGTGAAAAAGTTTAAAAGACCAAAATACTGTATAAAAGTTTAAATCCCGTTTTTTAATAATCTACCCTTTCATCAAGCTTTAAGTTTAAAAAGAAAACCTGATCTGTTGAAGCAAATGAAAGTAAAGATGGCAGCATAGCACTTACCCCCACTGAGCAGCTTCATCACCAGCCACAGCTCGTCTTTCACCACGAAGGAGGTATAATAAGACACAATGTTTGGATGGTGGCACTGGCTCATAGCCTGAATCTCTTTCTGCAGAACAGGAAAAGAACGCATGAAAAGGTCTCCCTATCTATCAGGCCTCAGTTAAGGGCCGTTTATTAGAATTTAATCTCCCTGTTGAAACAGCTAAGTCGTAAAACAGGTGTACAGTCTTAGAGTCAGGTCTAGACAAGAAAGAAATGACTAAGTTTAGTTGAATCATCAGGTTTTTTTTCTCTTCCATGAAGAGAAACAGCCAGATATTTTTTCAGGAATCTGTAGAAAGTCATCGTGCCTAGTTATAGGATCAAAACAAAGCCTTATTGTAACCCGACTTTTTTTTCCTTGCACTGGTCAGACCAGATCTTAATTATGCACAGTGTCTGACAAGCAAAAAACATCCTAGAATAAGAAAGCACTGATTAAAACAAAAAAAAAAAGCAGAATCTGATAGGCAACAGCAATGCATTCAACAGCAATCGCACTTCAATAAAACAAAAACAGCTGTTCAGAGTTTTCCCCGTTCATGATTAAGCACCTTGACCCTTTTTTTTCCCCCCACAGGATTAAACAACCGCTGCTGTTCCGCCCACAGTGATTATTTCACAGCCAAACTCCAGAAGTAGTACGTGGGTCATTATTTCCAGTCATATATTACAGTGCATAAATGTGCCAGCCTTTTGCTTTAGTATATTAAAAAATAAAATAAAACGAGACAAAAAAACCTTGCAGAACTAATCAAATGAGTAAATCGCAGTGTAAACTACACCATTAATGCAACTTTTAAGTGCACAGTGAAACATCAGTCTTATTATATGCTCTTTTTGATCTCTGCTTTTTTTTTTTTTATCTCTCACCTGCTGATACTTTATTTACTTTGTTCTGATGTTAGGACAGCAGAAAGTAACTCTCCCTTACACATTTCTGTATTAACTACTCATTTATATCAGGAACAACAATGGGCTGCTTTTAGTATTAATTTAAAACAAGAACACTGTTACAAAGTTCAGATTATAAACTATTTTTTTCAACTTATATTAAAAGTATTTCCAAAAATGGCATGTTTCATGTTACTGCTGTAATGCATTCACCTTTGCTGATACTATAGCTCTCTGTGACTCTTATGCAGCCCAACTGAAGCACAGATGGAGGCCGACATATAGCAGACACATAATTCTAGTTTTCTTTTAAATAGATTCTGCATATTTGTTCATCCACTGACTTCAAACACTTTATATTTGTTGGAAAAAAAGCAATGCTTGATACACCCACATTAACTAACTACCTCCAGGGTAAAGAGTGTCACAATGAGCACCGTCCCTGGTAGCAGATTTATACCGCAGGGCTTTTAGAATCTCTTTAAGTTAAAATTCAAGCATTTTTAAAAACAACATTTAAATTAAAAGCTTATGCAAATTGAATAACAGTATAATTTTTGTATTTAATATTACGATATTGTATTTAATCTTACAAAACTTCAGTGACTTCCTTCATCCTACAATAAGCTTCACTCAATTACAACAAGCTGTTTCTTCTTGCATTTTTTTGTCCTAGGTTGAAATGACACATTTACCCAATTATAAATCTGTAAGAAAATGTGGTTTAGCATCCAAAGGTATCATTAACAGCAAAGTCTTAGCATTCAGCAACTGCTGCCATAATCTTACAGTCTGACTTTACCTGATTAGACCTTACAATCTGTAACAGTCACAACACACAGGCTAAGAAGTGCATTCGTGAACACTAACTAAGGCGTGCAAGTGCAAACCCATAGCTTTAAAAAGGTGCCTCACCAGAAGCTCATCCATGCTAGTTTGACACTTTTCCAGGTTGATGCGTTTGATGGCCACCTTCTCCTTTCTTGGTTTGCAGTATGCTGCCTGAACAACTGCAGTGGCTCCACTTCCTGACGAGATCAACAGCAGTTCTTTATGTACACTTTGATGCAAAATAAGGGACCAGACCACGAAAGCTTCACATAAAACAAGTTATGCTGCAGATAGCATTATCTCTTCCCTTCGCAGGGGGCTTTTATTTATTAAACTTACATGTTAGAAAACACTTTCATAAAAAAAACGTATACAATATTTAATATAGATAACACCCTCTATCCTCTCAAACAGGCTACATTTGACTAGCAAGACATTAGCTGTGCTTAGCTTCCTTAAGAGCTAACAAGAAAAAAAGTGGCCTGAAGGAAACTACCGGCCTGCTTGAAGGGCTGCGGGTTGGGACCTGACTTCTGATAGCAGCAGAAATGTAAGGCTAGTAGCTGGCGAGGCTAGTTGCAGTTGTCAGCCAGTAAAGCCAGGGGAGGCTATGAAGCTAGCATTAGCAGGCTAAGCTACTCACCTATCACCTCATTGAGTTCGTAGTCATCCCTGTTAATCGACCAGGACTGGGTGGACTGTTCGTCTGCCATGATTGTTTCCTGCAAAGGTGTGAAAAGCGCTTGAAAGCAGAGACACAAAAGGCGGTTTAAAACGACAGCTTTGACTTTACTCCATTCGGGTCCGTTGAGGCTGGCTGGCTGCTGCTGTTCCTTTGACAACTGCTGCCGCTGCCGCCCGCCCCTGTCAACACAAGTTTACGCGCGACTGACGCAGCGCTTTACGTTACAGAGGGAGGAGGAGGAGGAGGAGGCTGCCGCTGCCGCCCGCCCCTGTCAACACAAGTTTACGCGCGACTGACGCAGCGCTTTACGTTACAGAGGGAGGAGGAGGAGGAGGAGGAGGAAGAAGCAAGATGTCTCCTCCATCAGCGGGTAAACTCTTTACAGTTAAAAACCTAAAAGATAAAGAAAAAAAAAGGAAGTAGGGAAATGTTGGAGTATGGCACCGAAACCGCTCTCTCAAAAGATGTTGTGGAAAGTTGAAAAAATAAAAATAATATTACTATCAGTATCGTTCACAATAGTGAAATGTATCCAGCAGATGGCGCTATTGTTCCCAATGTTCTGCGTGTCTTTTCAGTTCATTTACGTCAGTGGAGAGCAAAAACATTTCCAGGAATTATTTAGAAATTCAAACTGTTAAGAGTTGACCACAAGAGTATGGGTGAAACACATATAAAGGGTTTGTTTTGTTGAAGATTATTTTGTTTTATCTTTTTTTTTTTATAAAGTTTTATTTCTTGCATAAAAAATAGGTCTTCAAATTAAAAGTATCGTATACTAATAGAACATGCAACCATTTCTTAGAATTTTATTTTATTTTTTGTAAAATAATTTAATGGAGATACAATCTAACCTCTCGACAACTAGGTTTTACACACAGACACACATCTCTGGTGGCATCACTACGCCAACAGACCAGGGTCTTCTGAGTACAATTATCTCACAAATTGGATTAAGATACATCTGTATGCAGAGGTGTAGCCAGAAATTTTTTATAAAGGTGGCCAGGTAATAACCAATGTACACTGAGGGTTGGCCGAAAGCGGATAGGCACCAGAAGCTCACGATCAATCTACACTGTTCCAACAGGAAAATTAACAGGCAAAATATCCATATTTTCTAAATAAAGACAAACTATACTTTCCTGCAGCCTTTGCTAACAAAAAGATGCATATATTTAAACATCCGTAATTTCTAAATAAAAGGTATAATGGATCAAACTTAGCTTTGAGTTCTCGGGCATAAATCTTTTCCATAGACATTACTTACCTACTTGCATCAATAAATATTCTGCATAAAATTGATATTTACAAGCACTAATATCTACATAAATTGATTATTTGATCATTCTTTCATTAAATTGTTATTTATCTTTGATTTCATTGAAGACTCCTAGATGACTTGCAGAGACACATGATTTTCTCTTTACCCCATATAACACAAAATCCAGTTCTGAAAAGAGCATGAATTCTGTACATGGGCGTAGGTTTGCATAGGGACCATAGGGACATGTCCCTACCAAAATTTTGGGCATGACCTACTTGTCCCTACCAATAATTCTATGTGAATAACATGTTTATAATTTGCAATACAGTGTTGTTGCAGCAGTCGCCTCTTTTCTCACAACTTGTAAATTGAAGACAATATTTTAAATGCACAGTGTCAGTTCCTTTTATAGTTCCCATGTACATTTAAATACAATAACTCTATTTGCAGTCCCTTGAATATGTTATTTTGCTTTGTTTTATAATACAGATAATATCAGCATATCAGATTAAAAAAATAAGAGTGGGTTTAACTTCTGTTTACCTCTGCATATAACATATAACAGACATATTTAGACTATATTTGGTTAAAAAGGCACATATTTACCTTCCATCTTAGTCACTGGTAAGTTCAAATGTAACCCTTTTCAAAGTGTAAGGTTGTCCCAATTTTACATTGTTCCGAGCCACTGATGCTTCAAACATTGATAAACAGTATCTTGTGTGTGTAGTCCTTATAAAGTTCGTATAAATATAGCAAAAAATGC
Source organism: Cyprinodon variegatus (assembly GCF_000732505.1). Lineage (NCBI taxonomy): Eukaryota > Metazoa > Chordata > Actinopteri > Cyprinodontiformes > Cyprinodontidae > Cyprinodon > Cyprinodon variegatus. The sequence continues at coordinate 326,658 of NW_015151119.1, forward strand.
TGCTTTCTCCTTAAACGAATTGCACTCTGATGCTCACGTCAAGCATAAAAAAATAGGAGCATGCACAATGCGTAGGACCAATGACATCAGACCAATTCAACTTACAACCAATAGTGTCCCTACTAAAGTTGAGATCAAACCTCCCTTAATTCTGTACTTATCATCTTTGATGTTAGTATATTGATGTGTTTAATTAACCATAAAAAAAGATAAAATGCTTTCAATATTCTACTAATTACTGCTGCCACCATCTGTATTAGAGGGAAACAATGGTATGGGTGGCCACAGGGGTGACCAATGATTAGCTAATCCTGGCCATGGCCCCCCATCTAGCTCCGCCCCTGTCTGTGTGACTACAGTAAACAATCAGACTTGCATTTTAGAACACTGCATTGTTTTTAGGAGGATTTGGTTAAGTTAAAAGACACACAAGAATACCAGGACTGGAAAGGATCTCAAATACTTCTGGACATGTGTTGATATGGTCAACAATCAAATAACTGCCACAGTGTTTACTGACAGGAGGTAACTAGGTTTGTTTATATTGATGCCATCAACCCACAGCAGGATTCTCAAAACAGAAATACCAGCTTTTTGCTGCTTTTTGCAATGGAAATCCATATTTTATTACCGAGCTGTTTCATAAATCATCAGTGTACATTTGTCTGTACAAAAATAAACCGCAAAATCATATCAATAACATCCAAGCAGATAGTTTGTATTGTTGAGCTGTGCTAATCTGAAGTTGGTTAGACAGAAATGTGTTTTTTCAATTTTATTATTTCAATATTACCATATGTACTTTAAGATTTCATTGTTACAGAGTTGTGACCTAAATTGTTGATCATTATTATGACGCATCAATAATAAATAAATAAATAAAAATATAGATTTTAACTACTATAGAAACATCAAATAAAACCCAAAATATTGTGTTCTCCACATTCAAGTAAAATATTTTTTGTAATACACAGTATATTAAACAGTAGCAGCACCTGCACATGTATGATAAGTTATTTTTTGTTTTTAAGATGATATAATTTAAACCTTTAAGGAACCATTCTGGCTTTAATATTTTCTTTAACTAACAAACTGACAAAAAAAAAAACTGGTAAAACAATTGGAGCTAAGCAGTAAAGTTTGAATTTTAACTATTGTATTTGAAAAGCACATTGGATGAAAACAGAAAACATATTGATACAGATTATGAATAAACAACTAAGATTAAGAATTTTCATTGAAAACTGCAATTAAGCAATTAGGAAAAATACAGAAGAGCATACCTAGAATACCTTCCTTCGTTTCATCAGAGGCATGTCTGCTGCGAAACCTGTTTTTTGGGATGATAGATATAACTGTGGTAGATAGAACCATGTGTAACATTAAAACAGCAAAACAAGCACTAAAATCAACTGTTATATGCAGTTTTATAAGAACACAGAGTTCTGAAAGATTATGTGAACAGAATAGAAGCAGCTAATAGTTTTAAGCTGAATCAATGAGGCCTGAAAGACAAGTTTTTTCTTTTCCCCTGCATAATCGTAGCTCATGGGATTCACACCAGGACCAGTTTGATTTCGAGTCTCTACAACTCTTATTTTTTTCCATCAAAATTCAAAGAAGCATTGATTCTTAAACCACATTTCTACATTGTCTTTTTAAACCGAGATGCAAAGTGAACATATTGTAAGATTTTCGTAACACATGCTCATTTCTCATGTAAAACAGAATCCTGTGAGAAAAAATAAACAAAGCTAACATTGAAGAATGTTTTCAATGGGTGAGACCTCAGTCAACAACTGAAGAGTGCTTTGAATTTATGCAAGACAGAATATATGTAGGTAGTTTGTGTGTGTGTGTATGTGGGGGGGGGGGGCACAGCAGAGTTATGGATGGCATTAGTGGTATGTAAGGAAACAGCTGGGCCTGTTCTTGCTTGTTTTACAAGCACAGGCCCAAACACTTCTCCTACTTACCCCGTTCACATGAGAAAATCTAAGTTATAGCTGCACTCTGTTACCTCTCACTGTTCGCTTCAACTCGTCCACTCATTCCCATGTTTGTCTTCTTTTTGTAATGAACATCTGGATTTATTATGAGGTGAATATCACTGAATATTAAGAGAATGTATTACACTTTTTCTGTATGTCATAAAACAGCCGTAACCTTAGAAGTAAATATGGAAGATAGGCATCGGTTACGCTTTGAACAGAAACCTTTAAACAAACATGAAAAAAGCTCTGAAAAAGTAGTGCTACCCTCACATATTTCTTCAATATTTTTGCTCCACTCCATTTCCCCAGTGTGGGACAATAAAGGGGTTTTCTATTCTATTTTAAAAATGTTTTAGATAATCAAGCAATGGTAGAGCTCTGAAGTCAAACCCCTCTACTGTTCCAAAACAATAGAATTCCTGTCTTCAATTTGCCATTTGAGTTCAAAAATTTAAAAATGAGTTATTGATCCCAAAGGGGAATCAAATGTCATTGGAACTCTTATGGGGGTTTCTAAAAAAGGCAGCGTCTGTCGTACAGCAGGTACAAAAAAGCCTCTGGCTCAAAACAATCTGATTTTATTGAAGAATCTTCTGAAGAGGATAATCAACATTGTTCACAATGTTCTTAATTTATGAGGAATTCCTCTTTTTGAAATAGATAATCTGCAGAGTTTCTAGAGGAGTTGATCGAACAGAGCTACACGTTATATATTTATTGAGCTTCTTTAAGTCATTTTACTTAATGCTGTTACCCTGGCAAATGATGGCAGATTTATAGAAGATATGCATCATCCAGCTGCAAACAATGAAGCACTCGGCTTCTTGTCCATCTTTGCATCCAGTGACTGAAGTCATCTGATTATTCCAGCAGACAATAGGAGGGTTTTGCACTGGAAGCCAGAGATGTAAAGAGTAAAGCGGGACGGTGAGAGTACCTTCCCCTGTGCTGCTCCTGTGGTGCTGACTACCTGGTGAGACAGTTGAACATTCGGTTTCACAAATGGTGGTCTGTTTGTCACCTGAGTCCTATTGAGTTTCTCTCAAATCAGGTTAAATTGATTGATTGACTTTATTGATCTCACAGTGGAGAGATTTACGGTACTCTTACATCAGCTAAATAGTCAATGGAGAAGAAGAAGGTGCCAAAGGAAGAAAAAGGTCCATGGGATATATATATATATATATATATATATATGTGTATATATATATATATATATATATAGTATGTACAGTGCGTCCACATATGACAGCTTTTTTTTTGTATTGTGTTATTGCACAGGGTGTTTACATAGATATTTATAGGGTATTTATGCAGATGGATATTCATATTTATATATGTAATTATTGTACTGGGTGCCAAATATAGAGAAACAGGTTATTGCACAGGGTATCAATAGTAAATTCAACATTAGATATTGCACAAGTTATTGCCATTGTTCTGTTGCATTGTAGAGTCTGGTTGCAGCAGGGATGAATGACCTGCGGGATCTCTCCTTTTTGCAAACAGGGTGTAAAAGTATTTTATTAAAGGAGCTGCTCTGCTCGTCTACAGTCTGTTGCAGAGGGTAGAAGGTGTTGTCCATGGTGGATGCAAGCTTGGACAGAACCCTCCTCTTATCCACTTCCTCCAGTGAGTCCAGAGTGCAGGATAGGACAGAAGTGGCCCTTTTCACCAGTTTGTTCAGTCTCTTTCTGCCAGGGGCCCAGCGGACAACAGCTTAGAGGTGGGCTGATGCCTCCACAGAGTCATAGAAGGTTTTAAATGCACCGGAGAAATCAAAGCTCATGATTATCACAGTATAATCTACTATGTCCAAATGAGATTGGGTTTGTTGAAGCAGCTGTATGAGGGTTTCTTCAACTTCACAATGCTAAGCAAACTGCATGGGTTCAAAGAGTTGCTTGTTTGCTTTCTAATGTGGGACAATAGGAGTCTGATCGGGACATTCATGATGTTAGGACAGAAAAAAATGAATCAGAAATAAAAAAAAAACTTAATGGATATTAATGTGGTGCTCTGTTTCCTGCTTTTTTCCCTAATTTTTTAGTTTTTTTGTTTTGTTTGGTGGGGTTTGGGGGATGGGGGTGCTTGTGCAGTACTGTCCGGAAGCTCTCCCTCCAACTCTGCATTAAAGCTCACTCATCGTGGTGCTGACAGTGCGCTGAGGGTAAGCCAGGCCTGAAAGGGAAGTGCTGAGAGCCACTGGAGCCTCTGCACCCCACTGATTGCTCCGTTATTATCCTGCCAAGGCAATGCTGCTAGTGAAATAGGAAGTAAAGACTTGATCCATCCCATTCAATGTCACCAACATCCTCAAAAACACACTTTCAACTATGTGGGCTAGCCAAGAGCCAACTCAACTTATAACTATAATAACTCCATTCAGCTTGTCTTTGTTGGTCATGTTTGCTTTGCTTCCAAAGGAAGGGCAGGTGTTCATGTTAAATACACTAGCCCCAGGACTCTTACAGGGAATTAGATATAAGTTTTCAGTTTACCTTCAAGGTTATGGGTGTTTCTTCCACCCCATTCATTCTTTTTGTGTTGTTGTTGTTGCAGAGTGGCCCCAGGAGAGGGTTTCCAGTTCATTTAAACAGGATAATGAAAAGAAAGTGCCTTTTTTTTATGCCAAAGCAGTGTCACAAAGGATTAAAAAGATAAGAATCAGAATAAAAATTCTTTGCAATAGGGTAATTTAAGCCAGTACATGATGGCACAGGCCAGTTTGAGGTGTAACCTGCCCTGTTGTGACATCAGCAACCAGCTTGAATGACAAGCTTGTCAAACCGGTGTTTGAAGCCTGGAGCAGCGCCCTGTATTCAGAGTGCAACCATTTAGCAGTTTGTGCGGCTGCGTTAAAGACGAGCTCCTCTCGACTTACAGAGATTTGCCTTTTCCAGTCTGCAAAGGTGCGCGCAGGAAAAGCAGAGAGCATCTACTCATGAAAAGGAGAAAAACTGAACAAACATAAAAGAGGAAAAATAGCGATAGAAGAGATGGAGACGAATGGAATCGACAAAAAAATTACAGGTGAGGCTCATATTTTATTTGTCTTTAAGTTTTTTTTTTATTGTTCTGTATCTGCTGGGTGTATACCCTTTTTTTTTACTTCTATAACTCTAAAACACCTGATACTAAACATGAGATTATGTGTATTTAAATAAAATAGACAGAATATTTTTAATGACCTAACACTATGTTCTTCTGCAGCTACTGCGGTACATTTCAAGATCAGTTTCAGCCTAAAGGTGTGGCCCCTCCATACACCTTGTTACATGCACAAACACAGGTGTTGGCAAACCAAAACAGAGCCTCGTCCTTGCTTTGACTAGTCATCCATATTCAAACACACGTTCTTATGGTTATCCAGCGTTATTAACCTGTTTGTTTTTACAATGTTTTATGACGTAAAAGGCGCGAGGAAAGTCATAACGCTGTTAAATCACAGCACGTGAAGTACCACAGTCTGACCACAAGATGTCGCCAAAGGGAAGAAGATTGAATAAGGAGAGGCTGCTTTTCTGCAGATTATATATATTTTTTCATTCGAATGTCTGATCACCTATAATATTCCTCTGCGTCTTCCTAATTTCTTACATTTAGTGGTTGTCTAACCCTTTAGTCTCCCTTTTATTCACAAACTACGAGGTTCCGCTTTGTTCCAGTAGGTGGCGCTAAGAGGCCTTTGAAATTAGTGTCAATATCAGTAATTTAATCTTACAGCACTGAGGAATTTGTGGATTATAATTGCTCTACATATACGGTAATTCAAAGTATTTAGAATGGACAAATTTGAGATTTAAAGCTTAAGCTATATTTGAAGTTTAAATTTTAATGAGGCTCCTTAGCCTCCTAGGGAAATATTTCTTCTTTTTTGAGTTATTTCAAATGTAATTTTAATTACAATGTAATAAAACCTGTGATGAGTGTAGACATATTTGCTTGGGTGTGACCTATTGCTAAGAGGTAATGTTGATTTCAAGCTGGACTCACTCTTATGTTTTACAAACTGTAATAACACCTTTTGTTACATTTCCATTAATTAAATTAAAGTTTTATTTTTTTTTTTAAACTCATGTTATCATCTGTAATCGTCAAAATATTCTGTACAAGTCTGGTATGTCTGGTTATTGTGGGTTTTAGGCCGAGTTCCTTCTAAGGCTTTGAGGAATAGAAACCAAAAGTATTCAAATTGTCTCTTTTTAAATATTCACATATGCAATGAAAGGAAATCAACTATTCAAACTATCCAACAACTCTTAAGAAATACTGACCCTGAACTTCTAGACACACTCTAGTTCCCTGTGTACTTGAATCAATGGCTGAATCATGTCCTCCACTTATTGTCATAGTCCTTCATCTGAGTGAAGCATTCATTTTATTTGGGTGTGTTGGAACAGGGATGAACTTTAAAGTCCCAAAGCCATAGTTTCTTAAGGAATGGAGTTGGGGTAATTTCAGATTTGTAAACTTGTTTAAGTTAAGTACAACGTCAGACACATTTCAAGAG
>NW_015151119.1:333659-337129 GCF_000732505.1 Cyprinodon variegatus
ATATATATATATATATATATTTGCATATATACATACACAGAGATAGATATATTTTGTTTATATCACTATCGTTGTTGTATTTTGTCCTCTTTGTTGTGTTAGTGAATGTTTATTGTTTGCCACTTCCTACTAATTGCATGGCGCTTAATTATTAACAAGCAGGGTTTGTTGCTTAACTGTATCCTTGGTAATTTGTAACGCTGACCTATTATTGTTTAGAGAAATGCTGCAAGCATTTATGCCTCATAGCCACACATTCATATATTAAAATACCCTCTACAGAAGTTTTAGTTGCATGAAAAGTAGAATAGTTGTAGCTCATCAAGTGGAGTTGTATCCGTTAAATCAGGCTTTAAGTAGGTCATGGCTGTCAGCTGACGGTCTGAGGAAGTCCTGGGAGCAGAGAGGCAGACTCTTGGGTCAGATGGTAACGCCCTTTCCTTCACACCGCTTCTCTCTCGCTGATCGCTTCAATAAAACCCCTGGATCCTCTCGGCAGCCCTGGAGCAACATGTCATGCGTGCAGAGACAGCATAAACTCAGCAAATCTGAGGAATTACTCCGCAATGCTTCCAGCCAGAAGGTGATACAAACAAATGCAAAACTCCTAGGTATGTTGCGCAACGAGCAGATGTTTGATCAGAGGTTTAATCCAGGAGTTACATGAAAAAGCTTAGTTACACAGCATGCCTATAGGTTTATGTAGCGCTGTGTCTTTAATCAATCCGATGGTTCTGTGCGTTCAGAAAGTATCTCTGAGTTTGGTTTAGTTGGAGATGCCTGCAGGGAAGGCAGGCAGCAGAAATGGGCTGATGGTTTGAATTAACTCACACGTGTTTTCTTCAAAATGGTATTCAGTCCTGAAGTGGTGTTGATGTCTGCTGTAAGGAATGCTTATTATTGAGACCCTAAGTAAAAAAAAAAAAAAAAATGTTTCAAAGCAAAAATTTATAGTTAATTGTTAAAGTTAGATCCATGACTTTAACAGTGTTTTTTTTTTTTTTTGCAACTGAGACAATTGTATTAATTCTTGGAGGAGGTGAGCAGAGTGAGGTAGCCATCCTTCAGTCTGCTGAATGGAAAACACAGTGACAGATGAGAGACTTTCTAGACATAATCCATAGAAATGACTTAACAGCAAATTTTAGAATTTTTAAAATCCCTTAAAGGGGAAAACCGTTTTTTTTTTTTTTTTTTTACATTGGACCCTTGATTTTACGTTATTACATCATGTTCTACTCACCCTTATGAGTTTTGTGTCATTTGGAGCTGTTCAGAGAATATTCGGTTAGGTTATATCCAAGTAACGTCTTCATATGGGCAATGAGTTGAAGGCACAAACTAAACTGTTCATAATTTATTCTTTATGGTAAGCCAGCATTCATAACATGTAGGCGAATCGCTGTCCCCCAGACATCCACGGTTATATCTTTTATATTTATAATTTTTTAAAACAAAGCGGAGTCTGTATGATGTCATCCATGCGCCGGACTTGAGTTGTGACAGGCGGCTACGCTCTACATCTTATATTCATTCAGCTAGCTAATCTGAATCGTTCAATTCCATTTAGAGAGCGAGATCATCCGTGGTAGCAGCACTAGACATCTTCTAGGCATGTAAGTAAAACTAGCTGCAGTTCAGCACATAGGATGAATGGTAGCCTGGGCGCGCGGATGACGTCATACACTCTGCTTTGTTTTAAAAAAATATAACATTGCATGTCTGGGGGACAGTGATTCGCCTACATGTTATGAATGCTGGAGTACCATAAATGATAAATTATGAACAGTTCAGTTTGTGCCTTCAAGTCGTTGCCCATAGGAAGACCTTACTTGGATTACAAAACCGAATATCTTCAAAACGGCTCCAAATGACACAAAACTAATATGGGTGAGTGGAACATGATGTAATAACATAAAATCAAGGGCCCAATGTAAAAAAGACGGTGTTCCCCTTTAATTTGAAAACCTTGATCTCTGAATTTCCCTCATTAGTAGCTGATATCCATCTCTTTATCTTCAGGTATGGAGGGCGATCCGGACCTCCAGTTCCTCTTGCAAGGCGGAGACCTCCTCAAGGTCCTGTCCTCATCCTGGAAGAAGACCCGCTGTCTTAAACTCCAGGAGGACTGTAAGACCATGTGGCGAGAATCTAAGAAAGTCTTCAAGTCAAGCCAGACCTGTGAGTCCAGTCCTTCATTGTTTTTTAATTTTATTTGCCATTATTAAATAGCTAGATCTATTTAAATGTTGATATGTTTTGGTATAGATGGGTATTTAGAAAAGTGGCGCTCCCAAAGCTGTAAAACCAGAGTCTGTGTAACTTGGTATTCTCACCAACAATTGGGTCGTTCATATGAGTCCAGTGGGTGTGTCTGAAGAGATGGTTGTAATTTTTTTTATGTATGAGGAGGAGTGAGCTATAATAGCCCCTGTCATGTTTTGTGATGTCCATAAATTGGTTTCATGTGGTCACAGGCTGAAAAGTACATATGTGTGACTCCTTACTGGTGTTTCCTTTATGACTAAATCAATATCTATAATGACAGCTTTATGTTTATGAAGCCAGCTCCTCATTAGTGTAAACTGGCATAAAGAGGCATGGACATACTTATTTTTATGCATGAGTGCACAATTAGTCCTTTGCAGGAATGAAACCGTAGATAATGCACCATAAAGTAATGTATGATTAACTATGTGCTGTCTTCAGTTCCAGTCGACAGCATCTCAGCGGTTCGACTCGGCCGTCAGTCGGAGGGCTTGAAGAAGAGCACAGAAGAGCAAGTGGAGGGTCGCTGCTTCACCATCCTGTTTAAGGGTCGCCGCAAGAACCTAGACCTCATAGCAAGCTCTGAGGAGGAGGCCAGGCGCTGGGTGAGAAGCCTGGAAAAACTCGTCTCCAACATCAACAACCTCAACCGTCAGCAGACTACAGAGCAGTATCCTTACACAAGCATATGAGTGCCTATTCAGAATATAGCTGACTCAAACAGGAGTCTGGAGTTTACCAAGCCAGTCCTCTATGTTGTGTTTCTGAAGCTGGTAAATCAAGGTCTCTCCTGCAAACCCTTGCACTGTATTCTCCTTACATGCAAACTTCACAGCTGGATTTTCAGCTGCCTGAGGAAAGCAGACAAGGACAAAGATGATAAACTGAGTCAGTCGGAGATGAAGAGGTTCCTGCAGCTGATCAACATCGAGTTGGATGATGACTACGCAGAGATGCTCTTCAAGGTGATGCAGATTTTTGGATCTAAACTTCCAAGTTATTTCATGATAAAATCTAATGCAAATTTTAATCTACATTATTTTTTGTGTACACATGCGTCATTAATGAAAGTCTAGATCTTAAAGTAGTCATATTGCATTTAAAAAGCCGCGGGTTAAATGCTATTATTCTCCGCTGCCACATGAAGATGCAATATTGGCAAAGCACTCAGCGTAGGGTTGCATATTAATCTACGCACTGAT